>NC_134826.1:141522891-141638250 GCF_004210375.1 Tachypleus tridentatus
AGCACTCATAATGAAGTAGGCTGTCTAGTACAGAAACCTAAGGAGCACTCATAATGAAGTAGGCTGTCTAGTACAGAACCCTAAGGAGCACTCATAATGAAGTAGGTTGTCTGGTACAGAACCCTAAGGAGCACTCATAATGAGTAGGTTGTCTGGTACAGAACCCTAAGGAGCACTCATGAAGTAGGTTGTCTGGTACAGAACCCTAAGGAGCACTCATAATGAGTAGGTTATCTAGTACAGAACCCTAAGGAGCACTCATAATGAAGTGGGCTGTCTAGTACAGAACCCTAAGGAGCACTCATAATGAAGTGGGCTGTCTGAGTACAGAACCCTAAGGAGCACTCATAATGAAGTGGGTTATCTAGTACAGAACCCTAAGGAGCACTCATGAAGTGGGTTATCTGGTACAGAACCCTAAGGAGCACTCAAATGAAGTAGGTTGTCTGGTACAGAACCCTAAGGAGCACTCATAATGAAGTAGGCTGTCTGGTACAGAACCCTAAGGAGGCACTCATATAATGAAGTAGGCTGTCTAGTACAGAACCCTAAGGAGCACTCATAATGAAGTAGGCTGTCTGGTACAGAACCCTAAGGAGCACTCATAATGAAGTAGGTTGTCTAGTACAGAACCCTAAGGAGCACTCATAATGAAGTGGGTTGTCTGGTACAGAACCCTAAGGAGCACTCATAATGAAGTAGGTTATCTAGTACAGAACCCTAAGGAGCACTCATAATGAAGTAGGTTGTCTAGTACAGAACCCTAAGGAGCACTCATAATGAAGTAGGTTATCTAGTACAGAACCCTAAGGAGCACTCATAATGAAGTAGGCTGTCTTGTACAGAACCCTAAGGAGCACTCATAATGAAGTAGGCTGTCTGGTACAGAACCCTAAGGAGCACTCTAATGAAGTAGGTTACTAGTACAGAACCCTAAGGAGCACTCATAATGAAGTAGGTTGTCTAGTACAGAACCCTAAGGAGCACTCATAATGAAGTAGGTTGTCTAGTACAGAACCCTAAGGAGCACTCATAATGAAGTAGGTTGTCTAGTACAGAACCCTAAGGAGCACTCATAATGAAGTAGGTTGTCTAGTACAGAACCCTAAGGAGCACTCATAATGAAGTAGGTTGTCTGGTACAGAACCCTAAGGAGCACTCATAATGAAGTAGGTTATCTAGTACAGAACCCTAAGGAGCACTCATAATGAAGTAGGTTGTCTAGTACAGAACCCTAAGGAGCACTCATAATGAAGTAGGTTATCTAGTACAGAACCCTAAGGAGCACTCATAATGAAGTAGGTTGTCTAGTACAGAACCCTAAGGAGCACTCATAATGAAGTAGGCTGTCTAGTACAGAACCCACTAAGGAAGCACTCATAATGACTCATAATGTAGGTTGTCTAGTACAGAACCCTAAGGAGCACTCATAATGAAGTAGGTTGTCTAGTACAGAACCCTAAGGAGCACTCATAATGAAGTAGGTTGTCTAGTACAGAACCCTAAGGAGCACTCATAATGAAGTAGGTTATCTAGTACAGAACCCTAAGGAGCACTCATAATGAAGTAGGTTGTCTAGTACAGAACCCTAAGGAGCACTCATAATGAAGTAGGTTATCTAGTACAGAACCCTAAGGAGCACTATAATGAAGTAGGTTGTCTAGTACAGAACCCTAAGGAGCACTCATCATAATGAAGTAGGCTGTCTGGTACAGAACCCTAAGGAGCACTCATAATGAAGTAGGTTGTCTAGTACAGAACCCTAAGGAGCACTCATAATGAAGTAGGCTGTCTAGTACAGAACCCTAAGGAGCACTCATAATGAAGTAGGCTGTCTGGTACAGAACCCTAAGGAGCACTCATAATGAAGTAGGCTTCTAGTCTAAGTACAGAACCCCCTAAGGAGCACTCATAATGAAGTAGGTTGTCTAGTACAGAACCCTAAGGAGCACTCATAATGAAGTAGGTTGTCTAGTACAGAACCCTAAGGAGCACTCATAATGAAGTAGGTTGTCTAGTACAGAACCCTAAGGAGCACTCATAATGAAGTAGGCTGTCTAGTACAGAACCCTAAGGAGCACTCATAATGAAGTAGGCTGTCTAGTACAGAACCCTAAGGAGCACTCATAATGAAGTAGGTTGTCTAGTACAGAACCCTAAGGAGCACTCATAATGAAGTAGGTTATCTAGTACAGAACCCTAAGGAGCACTCATAATGAAGTAGGCTGTCTAGTACAGAACCCTAAGGAGCACTCATAATGAAGTAGGTTGTCTAGTACAGAACCCTAAGGAGCACTCATAATGAAGTAGGTTGTCTAGTACAGAACCCTAAGGAGCACTCATAATGAAGTAGGTTGTCTAGTACAGAACCCTAAGGAGCACTCATAATGAAGTAGGTTGTCTAGTACAGAACCCTAAGGAGCACTCATAATGAAGTAGGCTTCTAGTCTCATAATGTACAGAACCCTAAGGAGCACTCATAATGAAGTAGGTTATCTAGTACAGAACCCTAAGGAGCACTCATAATGAAGTAGGTTCTAGTCTAGTACAGAACCCTAAGGAGCACTCATAATGAAGTAGGTTGTCTAGTACAGAACCCTAAGGAGCACTCATAATGAAGTAGGTTGTCTAGTACAGAACCCTAAGGAGCACTCATAATGAAGTAGGCTGTCTAGTACAGAACCCTAAGGAGCACTCATAATGAAGTAGGTTGTCTAGTACAGAACCCTAAGGAGCACTCATAATGAAGTAGGTTGTCTAGTACAGAACCCTAAGGAGCACTCATAATGAAGTAGGTTGTCTAGTACAGAACCCTAAGGAGCACTCATAATGAAGTAGGTTGTCTAGTACAGAACCCTAAGGAGCACTCATAATGAAGTAGGCTGTCTAGTACAGAACCCTAAGGAGCACTCATAATGAAGTAGGTTGTCTAGTACAGAACCCTAAGGAGCACTCATAATGAAGTAGGTTGTCTAGTACAGAACCCTAAGGAGCACTCATAATGAAGTAGGTTGTCTAGTACAGAACCCTAAGGAGCACTCATAATGAAGTAGGTTGTCTAGTACAGAACCCTAAGGAGCACTCATAATGAAGTAGGTTGTCTAGTACAGAACCCTAAGGAGCACTCATAATGAAGTAGGTTGTCTAGTACAGAACCCTAAGGAGCACTCATAATGAAGTAGGTTGTCTAGTACAGAACCCTAAGGAGCACTCATAATGAAGTAGGTTGTCTAGTACAGAACCCTAAGGAGCACTCATAATGAAGTAGGTTGTCTAGTACAGAACCCTAAGGAGCACTCATAATGAAGTAGGCTGTCTAGTACAGAACCCTAAGGAGCACTCATAATGAAGTAGGTTGTCTAGTACAGAACCCTAAGGAGCACTCATAATGAAGTAGGTTGTCTAGTACAGAACCCTAAGGAGCACTCATAATGAAGTAGGTTGTCTAGTACAGAACCCTAAGGAGCACTCATAATGAAGTAGGTTGTCTAGTACAGAACCCTAAGGAGCACTCATAATGAAGTAGGTTGTCTAGTACAGAACCCTAAGGAGCACTCATAATGAAGTAGGTTGTCTAGTACAGAACCCTAAGGAGCACTCATAATGAAGTAGGTTGTCTAGTACAGAACCCTAAGGAGCACTCATAATGAAGTAGGTTGTCTAGTACAGAACCCTAAGGAGCACTCATAATGAAGTAGGCTGTCTAGTACAGAACCCACTAAGGAGCACAGAACCCTAAGGAGCACTCATAATGAAGTAGGTTGTCTAGTACAGAACCCTAAGGAGCACTCATAATGAAGTAGGTTGTCTAGTACAGAACCCTAAGGAGCACTCATAATGAAGTAGGTTGTCTAGTACAGAACCCTAAGGAGCACTCATAATGAAGTAGGCTGTCTAGTACAGAACCCTAAGGAGCACTCATAATGAAGTAGGTTGTCTAGTACAGAACCCTAAGGAGCACTCATAATGAAGTAGGTTGTCTAGTACAGAACCCTAAGGAGCACTCATAATGAAGTAGGTTGTCTAGTACAGAACCCTAAGGAGCACTCATAATGAAGTAGGTTGTCTAGTACAGAACCCTAAGGAGCACTCATAATGAAGTAGGTTGTCTAGTACAGAACCCTAAGGAGCACTCATAATGAAGTAGGTTGTCTAGTACAGAACCCTAAGGAGCACTCATAATGGAGCACTCATAATGAAGTAGGTTGTCTAGTACAGAACCCTAAGGAGCACTCATAATGAAGTAGGTTGTCTAGTACAGAACCCTAAGGAGCACTCATAATGAAGTAGGTTGTCTAGTACAGAACCCTAAGGAGCACTCATAATGAAGTAGGCTGTCTAGTACAGAACCCTAAGGAGCACTCATAATGAAGTAGGTTGTCTAGTACAGAACCCTAAGGAGCACTCATAATGAAGTAGGTTGTCTAGTACAGAACCCTAAGGAGCACTCATAATGAAGTAGGTTGTCTAGTACAGAACCCTAAGGAGCACTCATAATGAAGTAGGTTGTCTAGTACAGAACCCTAAGGAGCACTCATAATGAAGTAGGTTGTCTAGTACAGAACCCTAAGGAGCACTCATAATGAAGTAGGTTGTCTAGTACAGAACCCTATAATGGAGCACTCATAATGAAGTAGGTTGTCTAGTACAGAACCCTAAGGAGCACTCATAATGAAGTAGGTTGTCTAGTACAGAACCCTAAGGAGCACTCATAATGAAGTAGGTTGTCTAGTACAGAACCCTAAGGAGCACTCATAATGAAGTAGGTTGTCTAGTACAGAACCCTAAGGAGCACTCATAATGAAGTAGGTTATCTAGTACAGAACTCTAAGGAGCACTCATAATGAAGTAGGTTGTCTAGTACAGAACCCTAAGGAGCACTAATAATGAAGTAGGTTGTCTAGTACACCCTAAGGAGCACTCATAATGAAGTAGGTTAAGGAGCACTCATAATGAAGTAGGTTGTCTAGTACAGAACCCTAAGGAGCACTCATAATGAAGTAGGTTGTCTAAGTACAGACAGAACCCTAAGGAGCACTCATAATGAAGTAGGTTGTCTAAGTACAGTACAGACCCTAAGGAGCACTCATAATGAAGTAGGTTGTCTAGTACAGAACCCTAAGGAGCACTCATAATGAAGTAGGTTGTCTAGTACAGAACCCTAAGGAGCACTCATAATGAAGTAGGTTGTCTAGTACAGAACCCTAAGGAGCACTCATAATGAAGTAGGTTCTAGTCTAGGTTGTCTAGTACAGAACCCTAAGGAGCACTCATAATGAAGTAGGTTGTCTAGTACAGAACCCTAAGGAGCACTCATAATGAAGTAGGTTGTCTAGTACAGAACCCTAAGGAGCACTCATAATGAAGTAGGTTGTCTAGTACAGAACCCTAAGGAGCACTCATAATGAAGTAGGTTGTCTACAGAACCCTAAGGAGCACTCATAATGAAGTAGGTTGTCTAGTACAGAACCCTAAGGAGCACTCATAATGAAGTAGGTTGTCTAGTACAGAACCCTAAGGAGCACTCATAATGAAGTAGGTTGTCTAGTACAGAACCCTAAGGAGCACTCATAATGAAGTAGGTTGTCTAGTACAGAACCCTAAGGAGCACTCATAATGAAGTAGGTTGTCTAGTACAGAACCCTAAGGAGCACTCATAATGAAGTAGGTTGTCTAGAACCCTAAGAGCACTCATAATGAAGTAGGTTGTCTAGCACTCATAATGAAGTAGGTTGTCTAGTACAGAACCCTAAGGAGCACTCATAATGAAGTAGGTTGTCTAGTACAGAACCCTAAGGAGCACTCATAATGAAGTAGGTTGTCTAGTACAGAACCCTAAGGAGCACTCATAATGAAGTAGGTTGTCTAGTACAGAACCCTAAGGAGCACTCATAATGAAGTAGGTTGTCTAGTACAGAACCCTAAGGAGCACTCATAATGAAGTAGGTTGTCTAGTACAGAACCCTAAAAAGCACTCATAATGAAGTAGGTTGGACAGAACCCTCACTATAATGAAGTAGGTTGTCTAGTACAGAACCCTAAGGAGCACTCATAATGAAGTAGGTTGTCTAGTACAGAACCCTAAGGAGCACTCATAATGAAGTAGGTTGTCTAGTACAGAACCCTAAGGAGCACTAATGAAGTAGGTTGTCTAGTACAGAACCCTAAGGAGCACTCATAATGAAGTAGGTTGTCTAGTACAGAACCCTAAGGAGCACTCATAATGAAGTAGGTTGTCTAGTACAGAACCCTAAGGAGCACTCATAATGAAGTAGGTTGTCTAGTACAGAACCCTAAGGAGCACTCATAATGAAGTAGGTTGTCTAGTACAGAACCCTAAGGAGCACTCATAATGAAGTAGGTTGTCTACAGAACCCTAAGGAGCACTCATAATGAAGTAACCCCTAAGGAGCACTCATAATGAAGTAGGTTGT
Source organism: Tachypleus tridentatus (assembly GCF_004210375.1). Classification (NCBI taxonomy): domain Eukaryota; kingdom Metazoa; phylum Arthropoda; class Merostomata; order Xiphosura; family Limulidae; genus Tachypleus; species Tachypleus tridentatus. The sequence goes on from NC_134826.1 coordinate 141,529,326, forward strand.
CTAGTACAGAACCCTAAGGAGCACTCATAATGAAGTAGGTTGTCTAGTACAGAACCCTAAGGAGCACTCATAATGAAGTAGGTTGTCTAAGAACCCTAAGGAGCACTCATAATGAAGTAGGTTGTCTAGTACAGAACCACTAAATGAAGTAGCACTCATAATGAAGTAGGTTGTCTAGTACAGAACCCTAAGGAGCACTCATAATGAAGTAGGTTGTCTAGTACAGAACCCTAAGGAGCACTCATAATGAAGTAGGTTGTCTAGTACAGAACCCTAAGGAGCACTCATAATGAAGTAGGTTGTCTAGTACAGAACCCTAAGGAGCACTCATAATGAAGTAGGTTGTCTAGTACAGAACCCTAAGGAGCACTCATAATGAAGTAGGTTGTCTAGTACAGAACCCTAAGGAGCACTCATAATGAAGTAGGTTGTCTAGTACAGAACCCTAAGGAGCACTCATAATGAAGTAGGTTGTCTAGTACAGAACCCTAAGGAGCACTCATAATGAAGTAGGTTGTCTAGTACAGAACCCTAAGGAGCACTCATAATGAAGTAGGTTGTCTAGTACAGAACCCTAAGGAGCACTCATAATGAAGTAGGTTGTCTAGTACAGAACCCTAAGGAGCACTCATAATGAAGTAGGTTGTCTAGTACAGAACCCTAAGGAGCACTCATAATGAAGTAGGTTGTCTAGTACAGAACCCTAAGGAGCACTCATAATGAAGTAGGTTGTCTAGTACAGAACCCTAAGGAGCACTCATAATGAAGTAGGTTGTCTAGTACAGAACCCTAAGGAGCACTCATAATGAAGTAGGTTGTCTAGTACAGAACCCTAAGGAGCACTCATAATGAAGTAGGTTGTCTAGTACAGAACCCTAAGGAGCACTCATAATGAAGTAGGTTGTCTAGTACAGAACCCTAAGGAGCACTCATAATGAAGTAGGTTGTCTAGTACAGAACCCTAAGGAGCACTCATAATGAAGTAGGTTGTCTAGTACAGAACCCTAAGGAGCACTCATAATGAAGTAGGTTGTCTAGTACAGAACCCTAAGGAGCACTCATAATGAAGTAGGTTGTCTAGTACAGAACCCTAAGGAGCACTCATAATGAAGTAGGTTGTCTAGTACAGAACCTAAGGAGCACTCATAATGAAGTAGGTTGTCTAGCACTCAAGTAGGTTGTCTAGTACAGAACCCTAAGGAGCACTCATGAAGTAGGTTGTCTAGTACAGAACCCTAAGGAGCACTCATAATGAAGTAGGTTGTCTAGTACAGAACCCTAAGGAGCACTCATAATGAAGTAGGTTGTCTAGTACAGAACCCTAAGGAGCACTCATAATGAAGTAGGTTGTCTAGTACAGAACCCTAAGGAGCACTCATAATGAAGTAGGTTGTCTAGTACAGAACCCTAAGGAGCACTCATAATGAAGTAGGTTGTCTAGTACAGAACCCTAAATGGAGGTTGTCACTCATAATGAAGTAGGTTGTCTAGTACAGAACCCTAAGGAGCACTCATATAATGAAGTAGGTTGTCTAGTACAGAACCCTAAGGAGCACTCATAATGAAGTAGGTTGTCTAGTACAGAACCCTAAGGAGCACTCATAATGAAGTAGGTTGTCTAGTACAGAACCCTAAGGAGCACTCATAATGAAGTAGGTTGTCTAGTACAGAACCCTAAGGAGCACTCATAATGAAGTAGGTTGTCTAGTACAGAACCCTAAGGAGCACTCATAATGAAGTAGGTGTCTAGTCTAGTACAGAACCCTAAGGAGCACTCATAATGAAGTAGGTTGTCTAGTACAGAACCCTAAGGAGCACTCATAATGAAGTAGGTTGTCTAGTACAGAACCCTAAGGAGCACTCATAATGAAGTAGGTTGTCTAGTACAGAACCCTAAGGAGCACTCATAATGAAGTAGGTTGTCTCAGTACAGAACCCTAAGGAGCACTCATAATGAAGTAGGTTGTCTAGTACAGAACCCTAAGGAGCACTCATAATGAAGTAGGTTGTCTAGTACAGAACCCTAAGGAGCACTCATAATGAAGTAGGTTGTCTAGTACAGAACCCTAAGGAGCACTCATAATGAAGTAGGCTGTCTAGTACAGAACCCTAAGGAGCACTCATAATGAAGTAGGTTGTCTAGTACAGAACCCTAAGGAGCACTCATAATGAAGTAGGTTGTCTAGTACAGAACCCTAAGGAGCACTCATAATGAAGTAGGTTGTCTAGTACAGAACCCTAAGGAGCACTCATAATGAAGTAGGTTGTCTAGTACAGAACCCTAAGGAGCACTCATAATGAAGTAGGTTGTCTAGTACAGAACCCTAAGGAGCACTCATAATGAAGTAGGTTGTCTAGTACAGAACCCTAAGGAGCACTCATAATGAAGTAGGTTGTCTGGTACAGGAACCCTAAGGAGCACTCATAATGAAGTAGGTTGTCTAGTACAGAACCCTAAGGAGCACTCATAATGAAGTAGGTTGTCTAGTACAGAACCCTAAGGAGCACTCATAATGAAGTAGGTTGTCTAGTACAGAACCCTAAGGAGCACTCATAATGAAGTAGGTTGTCTAGTACAGAACCCTAAGGAGCACTCATAATGAAGTAGGTTGTCTAGTACAGAACCCTAAGGAGCACTCATAATGAAGTAGGTTGTCTAGTACAGAACCCTAAGGAGCACTCATAATGAAGTAGGTTGTCTAGTACAGAACCCTAAGGAGCACTCATAATGAAGTAGGTTGTCTAGTACAGAACCCTAAGGAGCACTCATAATGAAGTAGGTTGTCTAGTACAGAACCCTAAGGAGCACTCATAATGAAGTAGGTTGTCTAGTACAGAACCCTAAGGAGCACTCATAATGAAGTAGGTTGTCTAGTACAGAACCCTAAGAGCACTCATAATGAAGTAGGTTGTCTAGCACTAAGGAGCACTATAATGAAGTAGGTTGTCTAGTACAGTCTTGTCTAGTACAGAACCCTAAGGAGCACTCATAATGAAGTAGGTTGTCTAGTACAGAACCCTAAGGAGCACTCATAATGAAGTAGGTTGTCTAGTACAGAACCCTAAGGAGCACTCATAATGAAGTAGGTTGTCTAGTACAGAACCCTAAGGAGCACTCATAATGAAGTAGGAAGTTGTCTAGTACAGAACCCTAAGGAGCACTCATAATGAAGTAGGTTGTCTAGTACAGAACCCTAAGGAGCACTCATAATGAAGTAGGTTGTCTAGTACAGAACCCTAAGGAGCACTCATAATGAAGTAGGTTGTCTAGTACAGAACCCTAAGGAGCACTCATAATGAAGTAGGTTGTCTAGTACAGAACCCTAAGGAGCACTCATAATGAAGTAGGTTGTCTAGTACAGAACCCTAAGGAGCACTCATAATGAAGTAGGTTGTCTAGTACAGAACCCTAACTCATAATGGAGTAGGTTGTCACTCACTAAATGAAGTAGGTTGTCTAGTACAGAACCCTAAGGAGCACTCATAATGAAGTAGGTTGTCTAGTACAGAACCCTAAGGAGCACTCATAATGAAGTAGGTTGTCTAGTACAGAACCCTAAGGAGCACTCATAATGAAGTAGGTTGTCTAGTACAGAACCCTAAGGAGCACTATATGAAGTAGGTTGTCTAGTACAGAACCCTAAGGAGCACTCATAATGAAGTAGGTTGTCTAGTACAGAACCCTAAGGAGCACTCATAATGAAGTAGGTTGTCTAGTACAGAACCCTAAGGAGCACTCATAATGAAGTAGGTTGTCTAGTACAGAACCCTAAGGAGCACTCATAATGAAGTAGGTTGTCTAGTACAGAACCCTAAGGAGCACTCATAATGAAGTAGGTTGTCTAGTACAGAACCCTAAGGAGCACTCATAATGAAGTAGGTTGTCTAGTACAGAACCCTAAGGAGCACTCATAATGAAGTAGGTTGTCTAGTACAGAACCCTAAGGAGCACTCATAATGAAGTAGGTTGTCTAGTACAGAACCCTAAGGAGCACTCATAATAATGAAGTAAGGTCATGTCTAGTACAGAACCCTAAGGAGCACTCATAATGAAGTAGGTTGTCTAGTACAGAACCCTAAGGAGCACTCATAATGAAGTAGGTTGTCTAGTACAGAACCCTAAGGAGCACTCATAATGAAGTAGGTTGTCTAGTACAGAACCCTAAGGAGCACTCATAATGAAGTAGGTTGTCTAGTACAGAACCCTAAGGAGCACTCATAATGAAGTAGGTTGTCTAGTACAGAACCCTAAGGAGCACTCATAATGAAGTAGGTTGTCTAGTACAGAACCCTAAGGAGCACTCATAATGAAGTAGGTTGTCTAGTACAGAACCCTAAGGAGCACTCATAATGAAGTAGGTTGTCTAGTACAGAACCCTAAGGAGCACTCATAATGAAGTAGGTTGTCTAGTACAGAACCCTAAGGAGCACTCATAATGAAGTAGGTTGTCTAGTACAGAACCCTAAGGAGCACTCATAATGAAGTAGGTTGTCTAGTACAGAACCCTAAGGAGCACTCATAATGAAGTAGGTTGTCTAGTACAGAACCCTAAGGAGCACTCATAATGAAGTAGGTTGTCTAGTACAGAACCCTAAGGAGCACTCATAATGAAGTAGGTTGTCTAGTACAGAACCCTAAGGAGCACTCATAATGAAGTAGGTTGTCTAGTACAGAACCCTAAGGAGCACTCATAATGAAGTAGGTTGTCTAGTACAGAACCCTAAGGAGCACTCATAATGAAGTAGGTTGTCTAGTACAGAACCCTAAGGAGCACTCATAATGAAGTAGGTTGTCTAGTACAGAACCCTAAGGAGCACTCATAATGAAGTAGGTTGTCTAGTACAGAACCCTAAGGAGCACTCATAATGAAGTAGGTTGTCTAGTACAGAACCCTAAGGAGCACTCATAATGAAGTAGGTTGTAGGTTGTCTAGTACAGAACCCTAAGGAGCACTCATAATGAAGTAGGTTGTCTAGTACAGAACCCTAAGGAGCACTCATAATGAAGTAGGTTGTCTAGTACAGAACCCTAAGGAGCACTCATAATGAAGTAGGTTGTACAGAACCCTAGTACAGAACCCTAAGGAGCACTCATAATGAAGTAGGTTGTCTAGTACAGAACCCTAAGGAGCACTCATAATGAAGTAGGTTGTCTAGTACAGAACCCTAAGGAGCACTCATAATGAAGTAGGTTGTCTAGTACAGAACCCTAAGGAGCACTCATAATGAAGTAGGTTGTCTAGTACAGAACCCTAAGAAGTAGGTTGTCTAGTACAGAACCCTAAGGAGCACTCATAATGAAGTAGGTTGTCTAGTACAGAACCCTAAGGAGCACTCATAATGAAGTAGGTTGTCTAGTACAGAACCCTAAGGAGCACTCATAATGAAGTAGGTTGTCTAGTACAGAACCCTAAGGAGCACTCATAATGAAGTAGGTTGTCTAGTACAGAACCCTAAGGAGCACTCATAATGAAGTAGGTTGTCTAGTACAGAACCCTAAGGAGCACTCATAATGAAGTAGGTTGTCTAGTACAGAACCCTAAGGAGCACTCATAATGAAGTAGGTTGTCTAGTACAGAACCCTAAGGAGCACTCATAATGAAGTAGGTTGTCTAGTACAGAACCCTAAGGAGCACTCATAATGAAGTAGGTTGTCTAGTACAGAACCCTAAGGAGCACTCATAATGAAGTAGGTTGTCTAGTACAGAACCCTAAGGAGCACTCATAATGAAGTAGGTTGTCTAGTACAGAACCCTAAGGAGCACTGTCTAGTACAGAACCCTAAGGAGCACTCATAATGAAGTAGGTTGTCTAGTACAGAACCCTAAGGAGCACTCATAATGAAGTAGGTTGTCTAGTACAGAACCCAGCACTCATAAACTAGTACAGAACCCTAAGGAGCACTCATAATGAAGTAGGTTGTCTAGTACAGAACCCTAAGGAGCACTCATAATGGTAAGGAGGTTTGTCTAGTACAGAACCCTAAGGAGCACTCATAATGAAGTAGGTTGTCTAGTACAGAACCCTAAGGAGCACTCATAATGAAGTAGGTTGTCTAGTACAGAACCCTAAGGAGCACTCATAATGAAGTAGGTTGTCTAGTACAGAACCCTAAGGAGCACTCATAATGAAGTAGGTTGTCTAGTACAGAACCCTAAGGAGCACTCATAATGAAGTAGGTTGTCTAGTACAGAACCCTAAGGAGCACTCATAATGAAGTAGGTTGTCTAGTACAGAACCCTAAGGAGCACTCATAATGAAGTAGGTTGTCTAGTACAGAACCCTAAGGAGCACTCATAATGAAGTAGGTTGTCTAGTACAGAACCCTAAGGAGCACTCATAATGAAGTAGGTTGTCTAGTACAGAACCCTAAGGAGCACTCATAATGAAGTAGGTTGTCTAGTACAGAACCCTAAGGAGCACTCATAATGAAGTAGGTTGTCTAGTACAGAACCCTAAGGAGCACTCATAATGAAGTAGGTTGTCTAGTACAGAACCCTAACTCATAATGGTAGCACTCATAATGAAGTAGGTTGTCTAGTACAGAACCCTAAGGAGCACTCATAATGAAGTAGGTTGTCTAGTACAGAACCCTAAGGAGCACTCATAATGAAGTAGGTTGTCTAGTACAGAACCCTAAGGAGCACTCATAATGAAGTAGGTTGTCTAGTACAGAACCCTAAGGAGCACTCATAATGAAGTAGGTTGTCTAGTACAGAACCCTAAGGAGCACTCATAATGAAGTACAGACAGAACCCTAAGGAGCACTCATAATGAAGTAGGTTGTCTAGTACAGAACCCTAAGGAGCACTCATAATGAAGTAGGTTGTACAGAACCCTAAGGAGCACTATAATGAAGTAGGTTGTCTAGTACAGAACCCTAAGGAGCACTCATAATGAAGTAGGTTGTCTAGTACAGAACCCTAAGGAGCACTCATAATGAAGTAGGTTGTCTAGTACAGAACCCTAAGGAGCACTCATAATGAAGTAGGTTGTCTAGTACAGAACCCTAAGGAGCACTCATAATGAAGTAGGTTGTCTAGTACAGAACCCTAAGGAGCACTCATAATGAAGTAGGTTGTCTAGTACAGAACCCTAAGGAGCACTCATAATGAAGTAGGTTGTCTAGTACAGAACCCTAAGGAGCACTCATAATGAAGTAGGTTGTCTAGTACAGAACCCTAAGGAGCACTCATAATGAAGTAGGTTGTCTAGTACAGAACCCTAAGGAGCACTCATAATGAAGTAGGTTGTCTAGTACAGAACCCTAAGGAGCACTCATAATGAAGTAGGTTGTCCAGAACTAAGGAGCACTCATAATGAAGTAGGTTGTCTAGTACAGAACCCTAAGGAGCACTCATAATGAAGTAGGTTGTCTAGTACAGAACCCTAAGGAGCACTCATAATGAAGTAGGTTGTCTAGTACAGAACCCTAAGGAGCACTCATATATGAAGTAGGTTGTCTAGTACAGAACCCTAAGGAGCACTCATAATGAAGTAGGTTGTCTAGTACAGAACCCTAAGGAGCACTCATAATGAAGTAGGTTGTACAGAACCCTAAGGAGCACTCATAATGAAGTAGGTTGTCTAGTACAGAACCCTAAGGAGCACTCATAATGAAGTAGGTTGTCTAGTACAGAACCCTAAGGAGCACTCATAGGTAGCACACTCATAATGAAGTAGGTTGTCTAGTACAGAACCCTAAGGAGCACTCATAATGAAGTAGGTTGTCTAGTACAGAACCCTAAGGAGCACTCATAATGAAGTAGGTTGTCTAGTACAGAACCCTAAGGAGCACTCATAATGAAGTAGGTTGTCTAGTACAGAACCCTAAGGAGCACTCATAATGAAGTACAGGTTGTCTAAGTACAGAACCCTAAGGAGCACTCATAATGAAGTAGGTTGTCTAGTACAGAACCCTAAGGAGCACTCATAATGAAGTAGGTTGTCTAGTACAGAACCCTAAGGAGCACTCATAATGAAGTAGGTTGTCTAGTACAGAACCCTAAGGAGCACTCATAATGAAGTAGGTTGTCTAGTACAGAACCCTAAGGAGCACTCATAATGAAGTAGGTTGTCTAGTACAGAACCCTAAGGAGCACTCATAATGAAGTAGGTTGTCTAGTACAGAACCCTAAGGAGCACTCATAATGAAGTAGGTTGTCTAGTACAGAACCCTAAGGAGCACTCATAATGAAGTAGGTTGTCTAGTACAGAACCCTAAGGAGCACTCATAATGAAGTAGGTTGTCTAGTACAGAACCCTAAGGAGCACTCATAATGAAGTAGGTTGTCTAGTACAGAACCCTAAGGAGCACTCATAATGAAGTAGGTTGTCTAGTACAGAACCCTAAGGAGCACTCATAATGAAGTAGGTTGTCTAGTACAGAACCCTAAGGAGCACTCATAATGAAGGTTGTCTGGTTGGAGCACTCATAGAAGTACAGAACCCTAAGGAGCACTCATAATGAGCACTTGTCTATAATGGAGCACTCATAATGTAGGTTGTCTAGTACAGAACCCTAAGGAGCACTCATAATGAAGTAGGTTGTCTAGTACAGAACCCTAAGGAGCACTCATAATGAAGTAGGTGTCTAGTACAGAACCCTAAGGAGCACTCATAATGAAGTAGGTTGTCTACAGAACCCTACTAGTACAGAACCCTAAGGAGCACTCATAATGAAGTAGGTTGTCTAGTACAGAACCCTAAGGAGCACTCATAATGAAGTAGGTTGTCTAGTACAGAACCCTAAGGAGCACTCATAATGAAGTAGGTTGTCTAGTACAGAACCCTAAGGAGCACTCATAATGAAGTAGGTTGTCTAGTACAGAACCCTAAGGAGCACTCATAATGAGGTAGGTTGTCTAGTACAGAACCCTAAGGAGCACTCATAATGAAGTAGGTTGTCTAGTACAGAACCCTAAGGAGCACTCATAATGAAGTAGGTTGTCTAGTACAGAACCCTAAGGAGCACTCATAATGAAGTAGGTTGTCTAGTACAGAACCCTAAGGAGCACTCATAATGAAGTAGGTTGTCTAGTACAGAACCCTAAGGAGCACTCATAATGAAGTAGGTTGTCTAGTACAGAACCCTAAGGAGCACTCATAATGAAGTAGGTTGTCTAGTACAGAACCCTAAGGAGCACTCATAATGAAGTAGGTTGTCTAGTACAGAACCCTAAGGAGCACTCATAATGAAGTAGGTTGTCTAGTACAGAACCCTAAGGAGCACTCATAATGAAGTAGGTTGTCTAGTACAGAACCCTAAGGAGCACTCATAATGAAGTAGGTTGTCTAGTACAGAACCCTAAGGAGCACTCATAATGAAGTAGGTTGTCTAGTACAGAACCCTAAGGAGCACTCATAATGAAGTAGGTTGTCTGGTACAGAACCCTGGAACTCATAATGAAGTAGGTTGTCTAGTACAGAACCCTAAGGAGCACTCATAATGAAGTAGGTGTGTACAGAACCCTAAGGAGCACTCATAATGAACCAGAACCCTAAGGAGCACTCATAATGAAGTAGGTTGTCTAGTACAGAACCCTAAGGAGCACTCATAATGAAGTAGGTTGTCTAGTACAGAACCCTAAGGAGCACTCATAATGAAGTAGGTTGTCACTAAGGAGCACTCATAATGAAGTAGGTTGTCTAGTACAGAACCCTAAGGAGCACTCATAATGAAGTGAAGTACAGAACCCTAAGGAGCACTCATAATGAAGTAGGTTGTCTAGTACAGAACCCTAAGGAGCACTCATAATGAAGTAGGTTGTCTAGTACAGAACCCTAAGGAGCACTCATAATGAAGTAGGTTGTCTAGTACAGAACCCTAAGGAGCACTCATAATGAAGTAGGTTGTCTAGTACAGAACCCTAAGGAGCACTCATAATGAAGTAGGTTGTCTAGTACAGAACCCTAAGGAGCACTCATAATGAAGTAGGTTGTCTAGTACAGAACCCTAAGGAGCACTCATAATGAAGTAGGTTGTCTAGTACAGAACCCTAAGGAGCACTCATAATGAAGTAGGTTGTCTAGTACAGAACCCTAAGGAGCACTCATAATGAAGTAGGTTGTCAGTACAGAACCCTAAGGAGCACTCATAATGAAGTAGGGAGCACTCATAATGAAGTCTAGTACAGAACCCTAAGGAGCACTCATAATGAAGTAGGTTGTCTAGTACAGAACCCTAAGGAGCACTCATAATGAAGTAGGTTGTCTAGTACAGAACCCTAAGGAGCACTCATAATGAAGTAGGTTGTCTAAGTACAGAACCCTAAGGAGCACTCATAATGAAGTAGGTTGTCTAGTACAGAACCCTAAGGAGCACTCATAATGAAGTAGGTTGTCTAGTACAGAACCCTAAGGAGCACTCATAATGAAGTAGGTTGTCTAGTACAGAACCCTAAGGAGCACTCATAATGAAGTAGGTTGTCTAGTACAGAACCCTAAGGAGCACTCATAATGAAGTAGGTTGTCTAGTACAGAACCCTAAGGAGCACTCATAATGAAGTAGGTTGTCTAGTACAGAACCCTAAGGAGCACTCATAATGAAGTAGGTTGTCTAGTACAGAACCCTAAGGAGCACTCATAATGAAGTAGGTTGTCTAGTACAGAACCCTAAGGAGCACTCATAATGAAGTAGGTTGTCTAGTACAGAACCCTAAGGAGCACTTATAATGAAGTAGGTTGTCTAGTACAGAACCCTAAGGAGCACTTATAATGAAGTAGGTTGTCTAGTACAGAACCCTAAGGAGCACTAATAATGAAGTAGGTTGTCTAGTACAGAACCCTAAGGAGCACTCATAATGAAGTAGGTTGTCTAGTACAGAACCCTAAGGAGCACTCATAATGAAGTAGGTTGTCTAGTACAGAACCCTAAGGAGCACTCATAATGAAGTAGGTTGTCTAGTACAGAACCCTAAGGAGCACTCATAATGAAGTAGGTTGTCTAGTACAGAACCCTAAGGAGCACTCATAATGAAGTAGGTTGTCTAGTACAGAACCATAAGGAGCACTCATAATGAAGTAGGTTGTCTAGTACAGAACCCTAAGGAGCACTCATAATGAAGTAGGTTGTCTAGTACAGAACCCTAAGGAGCACTCATAATGAAGTAGGTTGTCTAATACAGAACCCTAAGGAGCACTTATAATGAAGTAGGTTGTCTAGTACAGAACCCTAAGGATCACTAATAATGAAGTAGGTTGTATAATACAGAACCCTAAGGAGCACTCATAATGAAGTAGGTTGTCTAGTACAGAACCCTAAGGAGCACTCATAATGAAGTATGTTATCTAGTACAGAACCCTAAGGAGCACTTATGATGAAGTAGGTTGTCTAGTACCGAACCCTAAGGAGCACTCATAATGAAGTAGGTTGTCTAGTACAGAACCCTAAGGAGCACTCATAATGAAGTAAGCTGTCTAGTACAGAACCCTAAGGAGCACTCATAATGAAGTAGGTTGTCTAGTACAGAACCCTAAGGAGCACTCATAATGAAGTAGGTTGTCTAGTACAGAACCCTAAGGAGCACTTATAATGAAGTAGGTTGTCTAGTACAGAACCCTAAGGAGCACTTATAATGATGTAGATTGTCTGGTACAGAACCCTAAGGAGCACTCATAATGAAGTAGGCTGTCTAGTACAGAACCCTAAGGAGCACTCATAATGAAGTAGGTTGTCTAGTACAGTACCCTAAGGAGCACTCATAATGAAGTAGGTTGTATAATACAGAACCCTAAGGAGCACTCATAATGAAGTAGGTTATCTAGTACAGAACCCTAAGGAGCACTCATAATGAAGTAGGTTGTCTAGTACAGAGCCCTAAGGAGCACTCATAATGAAGTAGGTTATCTAGTACAGAACTCTAAGGAGCACTCATAATGAAGTAGGTTGTCTAGTACAGAACCATAAGGAGCACTCATAATGAAGTAGGTTGTCCAGTACAGAACCCTAAGGAGCACTCATAATGAAGTAGGTTATCTAGTACAGAACTCTAAGGAGCACTCATAATGAAGTAGGTTGTATAATACAGAACCCTAAGGAGCACTTATAATGAAGTAGGTTGTCTAGTACAGAACCCTAAGGAGCACTAATAATGAAGTAGGTTGTATAATACAGAACCCTAAGGAGCACTCATAATGAAGTAGGTTGTCTAGTACAGAACCCTAAGGAGCACTCATAATGAAGTATGTTATCTAGTACAGAACCCTAAGGAGCACTTATGATGAAGTAGGTTGTCTAGTACCGAACCCTAAGGAGCACTCATAATGAAGTAGGTTGTCTAGTAGAGAACCCTAAGGAGCACTCATAATGAAGTAAGCTGTCTAGTACAGAACCCTAAGGAGCACTCATAATGAAGTAGGTTGTCTAGTACAGAACCCTAAGGAGCACTCATAATGAAGTAGGCTGTCTAGTACAGAACCCTAAGGAGCACTCATAATGAAGTAGGTTGTCTAGTACAGAACCCTAAGGAGCACTTATAATGAAGTAGGTTGTCTAGTACAGAACCCTAAGGAGCACTTATAATGATGTAGATTGTCTGGTACAGAACCCTAAGTAGCACTCATAATGAAGTAGGCTGTCTAGTACAGAACCCTAAGGAGCACTCATAATGAAGTAGGTTGTCTAGTACAGAGCCCTAAGGAGCACTCATAATGAAGTAGGTTATCTAGTACAGAACCCTAAGGAGCACTCATAATGAAGTAGGTTGTCTAGTACAGAACCCTAAGGAGCACTCATAATGAAGTAGTCTGTCTAGTACAGAACCCTAAGGAGCACTCATAATGAAGTAGGTTGTCTAGTACAGAACCCTAAGGAGCACTCATAATGAAGTAGGTTGTGTAGTACAGAGCCATAAGGAGCACTCATAATGAAGTAGGTTATCTAGTACAGAACCCTAAGGAGCACTCATAATGAAGTAGGTTGTTTAGTACAGAACCCTAAGGAGTACTCATAATGAAGTAGTCTGTCTAGTACAGAACCCTAAGGAGCACTCATAATGAAGTAGGTTATCTAGTACAGAACCCTAAGGAGCACTCATAATGAAGTAGGCTGTCTAGTACAGAACCCTAAGGAGCACTCATAATGAAGTAGGTTGTCTAGTACAGAACCCTAAGGAGCACTCATAATGAAGTAGGCTGTCTGGTACAGAACCCTAAGGAGCACTCATAATGAAGTAGGTTGTGTAGTACAGAGCCATAAGGAGCACTCATAATGAAGTAGGTTATCTAGTACAGAACCCTAAGGAGCACTCATAATGAAGTAGTCTGTCTATTACAGAACCCTAAGGAGCATTCATAATGAAGTAGGTTATCTAGTACAGAACCCTAAGGAGCACTCATAATGAAGTAGGCTGTCTAGTACAGAACCCTAAGGAGCACTCATAATGAAGTAGGTTGTCTAGTACAGAACCCTAAGGAGCACTCATAATGAAGTAGGCTGTCTAGTACAGAACCCTAAGGAGCACTCATAATGAAGTAGGCTGTCTAGTACAGAACCCTAAGGAGCACTCATAATGAAGTAGGCTGTCTCGTACAGAACCCTAAGGAGCACTCATAATGAAGTAGGTTGTCTAGTACAGAACCCTAAGGAGCACTCATAATGAAGTAGGCTGTCTAGTACAGAACCCTTAGGAGCACTCATAATTAAGTAGGCTGTCTAGTACAGAACCCTAAGGAGGACTCATAATGAAGTAGGTTATCTAGTACAGAACCCTAAGGAGCACTCATAATGAAGTAGGCTGTCTCGTACAGCACCCCAAGGAGCACTCATATAATGAAGTAGGTTATCTAGTACAGAACCCTAAGGAGCACTCATAATGAATTAGGCTGTCTAGTACAGAACCCTAAGGAGCACTCATAATGAAGTAGTCTGTCTAGTACAGAACCCCAAGGAGCACTCGTATAATGAAGTAGGTTATCTTGTACAGAACCCTAAGGAGCACTCATAATGAAGTAGGCTGTCTAGTACAGAACCCTTAGGAGCACTCATAATGAAGTAGGCTCTCTAGTACAGAACTCTGTAGAATGCCTTTTATGAAATAGGCTGTCCAGTTCAGAACCATGTAGAATGTCTTTTATGAAATAGGCTGTCTAGTTGAGAACCATGTAGAATGCCCTTAATAAAGTAGGCTGCCTCCCGTAGCTCTACTTGTTAAAAGAAATAAGTTCGCAAGATATATCTGACGGTAATGATGTCTCAACAAGTAATCGATTACGCAGGGATCTTTGAGATTGTTTTTACGTTTCGTTTAGAAATACAGAATATTAAGAAAACGTTTAGACCTTCCAAACACATTTGATTTCTCACGGTCTTACTGATCATATATTTGCTTGTTATGTCTGATGAACCGCACTGAAAAATGTCTGCTTCATGTATAATTATATATTTATTTTACAACAGCCAAACCAGTGCTGTATAAAGACTGTATAATTATATATGTTTATATATAATTATATATGTTTATATATATTTTAATCTTACAGCTAAACCAATGATGTATGAAGACTTTAATAACGTCAACTGCTGGGTTAATTTCATTCTAATTTTCTTTGGTTGAGGTGAAAAATGCTCTTAGTTTTGTGTGTAATGCATTCTTTGATTGGCTGAATGTTCTTCTGTGAATTGGAGTTCCACCTATAAGCTTCATTAGCACAGTTTAGATCAGCAATTCAAAGAAATCAGAAACAAAGGTATTGTGATGTAATGCACATAATAACTACGGATTTTTGAGTTAATTTTACGTGACCGTATGATAACCTAAATTAATTTACGTACATAAGTATATCTAAATTATAGATTCTCTTTTGAATTTCAACTCATTAAGAAAGTAAAGAAATCTCTAACATATAACATCACTTTATAAAATGGAATAATAAATTTGGTTAGGTACTAAAATGTGTATTCACAGTTCACATACCCAAATTAATTTAGGTTATTATATGGTAAAATAAAACCGGTCTACAAACCCGTCAATACTTTTCAGTTTTGATGTCAGTTTATGAAACTCGATATAATTGCCGAGTTGTGAAAATCAGCGTATCTAAGATATATTTTAACCTTACTTTTAACGAACTATGAATTAAATATGCATTGTCATCACAGCCTCTAAACTTTATAAATATATGATTTATAAATACTGTAAAAACTTATGTTTGAAGTTAACACAAACATTTCCAAAACGCAATCGTGTAAATTGTAAACTATAGCATAATCTATTGTTGTAGCAATATAAACACGCAACTTTTATCGTTTCTAACAACGCGAATTACGCGCAATTTTTAGATCGATATTGTGTTAATTTAAATACTGTGTTGTGTTTTACAGCAATATCAGCCAAAACTTCAGTGTTCAGTTTTGTTCGTCTGTAATAACCGTGCTATTTTCAACATAACTTGTAGCCATTCAAGGACCAGACCTGTATTTTCCAGGACACTGTGCGAGTTATTTACGATTTAATTTTATAATGAATAATTATTTGTTTTAAAATAAATTAATTTCATTTTACAAGGCACATATATTTATTATGTAGTTTTAAATTCATGTTCATGTAACTATTAACTCCGAAAGGCTGAGCACGTTTTACTTTGATGTCTTTATTGTTTAGTTCTCAGCGTTTACTGAAATATTTCATTTTAAGTAACAGCATATGTGAACATTTACTGTTTAAAAGGGCAAGGCGTGGCTAATGTTTAGCGTGGTCAGGCACGTGAATCCGAAGATTCACGATCCACGAGTCTTTGGAGTAAAAAACGTGCTCTGTTCTTTGGAACCGTGAGTGTGCATTAACAGTGACAACGACCAGACGAGAGTAGCAAAAGAGTAGACGGTGGGTGTTGTCAACTGGCGGCCTTTCCTATAATTGATAAATTAAAGACCTATATACGTAAATAAAACTTGCGTAATTATTAAACAAACTATTTAGGGACAATAACAGACGTAAAATATGGAGTAATCTAAAGTTACAAGGCTTCGTTGGTATGTATTTCAATGATTCTGTTTAGGTTTTTACGTGTTCAATTAAGACTTAAGTGTGTAACCCTGACAAACATTTTTTTATAACTCTAAACTAGTAAGAGAAAGATCAATTGAATCAAACAATCAGATAAAAAAATGTGAAAGTAAAATTTGTTGTTGAAATAAATACATCGGCCTGGCATGGCCAAGTGTGTTAAGGCGTGCGAGTTGTAATCTGAGGGTCGCGGGTTTGCGCCCGAGTCGCGCCAAACATGCTCGCCCTTTCAGCCATGGGGGCGTTATAATGTGACAGTCAATCCCACTATTCGTTGGTAAAAGAGTAGCCCAAGAGTTGGCGGTGGGTGGTGATGACTACCTGCCTTTCCTCTAGTCTTACACTGATAAATTAGGGACGGCTAGCACAGATAGCCCTCGAGTAGCTTTGTGCGAAATTCCAAAACAAACAAACAAATGAAATAAATACAAATTTAAATTTATAAAAACAGTAAGTTTCGCAGTCTCGAAGTTGACAGGTTACACTCTCCTTGGGTTGAAAGTGTGAAAGGTGTTCATAAAATATAAGAGCTCGAACTTTGGATCTTCCAATCGCTAGCCCTGTGTTTGTTTTCAGCTCATTCTCAGTAAACTGAGTAAAAATATCAAACAAACAGAAGTTTGTTACACTCACCTTATTTCACGACATTTCTATTTTCCTAAGAGAATATGTATATGTAAACTATGTGTATTCAATTCTATTAGTTTTTAACACGTTTACATTTCATAACAGATTAGTCTGAGATAAGCCTCGTGAATCAGAGCTCAAAGTAAAATTGGAAGTTAGAGAAAATGTATTTGAATTTTCGCGCAAAGCTACACGAGGGTTATCTGCGCTAGTCGTACCTAATTTAGCAATGTAAGACTAGAGAGAGAGCAGCTAGTCATCACCACCCACCGCCAACTCTTGGACTACTCTCTTACCAATGTATAGTGAGTTTGACCGTTACTTCATATTGCTCCCATGGCTGAAAGAGCGAGCATGCTTGGGATTCGAACCTGAAACCCTAAGATTATGAGTCGAGTGCCCCATCCACCTGTCCACGCCTGGCCAGTGAAAACTGACCAAACACATACAAATAGTGTATTTTTTTATTCCTACTTCAAACCTGTCCACGCCTGGCCAGTAAAAACTGACCAAACACATACAAATAGTGTATTTTTTTATTCCTACTTCAAACCTGTCCACGCCTGGCCAGTAAAAACTGACCAAACACATACAAATAGTAATTTTTTTATTCCTACTTCAACTATACAGGTAGCTGGACAATCACAGAGTGACACATGTAGGTATATTCCAAGATATCGTATCATTAAAAATAAAAACTTTATATCTGAAAACATATTATAATCCGATCAAAAATGAAACGCATGAGATAACTTGTAAAATAATGGGTTTACAAAACTAAAACTTCGTTATAGGAAACTACTACACCCAACCTTGGAGAACAATCAATGTTTAATGAAATGTTTCCGTGTTGTGGCTGAGCATTATGTAGATAATGGTAAACCTCAGCTCACGATTGCATTTTTTAAAACGTGTGTTTTGGTTTTATTGGGAACTCTATTTGATGATTAATGTAAGAATGGAGTTATACACACATGAACCAAACAGCGGTTAGAAACATAATTTCAACATCTAAATAAGATGTCTTTATAAAAAAATCAAACGAGAATTATTGGAAGTTCTTAACAAATTTAAAATAAAATACACAATAAAAAAGAAGCTTATAACATTTTTGTGTCTATTTTGTTCGTTTTTTGAATTTCGCGCAAAGATACATGAGAGCTTACTGTGTTAGCCGTCCCAAATTTAGCAGTGTAAGACTAGAGGGTGAAAGCAGCTAGTCATCACCACCCACCGCCAACTCTTGAGCTACTCTTTTAACAAAGAATAGTGGGATTAAACGTCACATTATAACGCCTCAAGGCTGAAAGAGCGAGCATGTTTGGTGTGACGGAGATTCGAACTTGCGACCCTTAGATTACGAGTCGAATACCTTAACAACCTGGCCATACCGGGGCCTCTCTTGTACAGGTAGAACATTGGAACCAACGGCTACAGAGCGTACACGTATTGTTGTTTTTTAATTTCTTGTCTTCTTCGACATTTGGGTCTCAACTACAACAGTAAGTCTACGGATTACAACCCTAAAATCAAAGGTTCGATTTTTCTCAGTAGACAGAACGGATAGACAGAAGTGACTTTTCTTTTCGAACATACACACACTATTCGACACTTGGAACTGGGCAAACGCAATCGATTTCGGCTTCTTTGTTTTTTTTTGGTTTGAAGATATTTCGGGCCCGGCATGGCCTAGCGTGCGCTTCGTAATTTGAGGGTCTCGGGTTCGCGCCCGAGTCGTGCTAAACATGCTCGCCCTCCCAGCCGTGGAAGCGTTATAAAGTAACGGTCAATCCCACTATTCGTTGGTAAAAGAGTAGCCCAAGAGTTGGCGGTAGGTGGTGATGACTAGCTGCCTTCCTTCTAATCTTACACTGCTAAGTTAGGGACGGCTAGCACAGATAGCCCTCTAGTAGCTTTGTGCGAAATTACAAAAACAAACAAAACAATTGAAGATATTTCAATTCCTCGCTTGTTGAACTCACTGAAACAAATCACAAGCAAACTTGTTTGCTTTTGTTTATAAATTTTGGCTTAGAAATCAGACATGTTTAATTATAGGAGTTTCCTTTAGATTTGGTGTATGTTGGCTTCATGATATTATGTCACTTTCAATAACAAATAAAAAACGCTAACTGCCTTTAATTTATAAGTAACAAACTTGAGGGAAAGCAGATAATTAAGAGTACTCACGAACAGCTCTCTGCTTACTACTATTGGCCGTTACAATGTCACATATTCACGGATGAAAGAAAGAACATGTTCGGCAATGGGATTCGAACCCTGAACCGCTGATTGTGAGTCCTCTGAACTAACCAGTACGTTATCACTGGCATAAAAAAAAACGTCATTTAAATAAGGAGTTTTGGTTGGTTGTCGTTAAGCGCAAAGCGACACAATTGGCTACCTGTGCTGTGTTCACCACAGCCACCGAAATTCGGTTTTCAGTGTTGTAAGATTTCACATTTACCGTTGGCACAGCGAGGTGACATATAAATATTTGAAATAGAATTCAGATAAACAGCGAAAATTATATTTGATGCAGTATATATAGCACAAAACCACACAATAGACAGTCTCTGCACTGTCCATCTCTGGGAAGCGAGCCCTATATGTTTTCTTTGCAATTGCATAAACTTGTCCCTCACTCCCACTGAGGTGTTTTTAAAGAATAAGAAATTATGTAAAAATATTACATTATATTTTTAAATGTACTAAATATACTTGTGAAATAAACAAATACATATATCCAAGAAACAAGGGATTCTGATCACATTGTTACTCTAGAAACGAAATAATTACATCTTTGGAAGAGTCTAGAAGAGAACTGGGTTCTAGAATAGCATTAAACATGTGTCTATTAGACAGTCTTGACCAATAGTTTTTATCACTATTCGTAGACGCTGTGAGTTATATGCTGTGTTCTTTCGTTTGTTTCTTTGAAATTAAACACATAGCAACACAGTGGGCTATCTGTGTTCTGCCAGTAACGGATATCAAAACCAGGATTTCCAATGGAGAGCAAAATAGATTTCTTATCACTTGTAAATTACTGAATGTCTATACCAGTAATGGTTTGTTTCTTTGTTATCAAGCGCAACACTGCATAATGGACTAAAGTTTAGCGTTACAAGCCCAAATAATTACCACTACCTTTATAACAAATTGAAAATATCAATTTATAAAATACAAATTTAACATATACACATATACACTTACACCTATTTCTATTTTGTTTTTAGAATTCGAACATATTTGTGGCTAAATATGTAAAATTTCTAAGAAGGCTTATACAGGACTTCAAAATCAAACGATTAAATTATTCTAAGCTAATTACAGAAATGAACACCTACATTTGTTCAGCAGTCTTTAAGTTATAGATATATGTGCGTGTTTTTTAAAAAACATGTCATTGCATGTCAGTCCTATAATCTCAGCAGTAAGTTTGACGGTTTATAATGCTCGTAATCTGATTTAAGTAGATGTGATGCACCTTTGTGTTTTTCCACAAACAAATCTGTTCGTCTGCAAGTCACTGCAAGCGCCATCTGTTGCAACCTTTTAAAGTTACAAACATTGGCCATTGTTACCCCAGTAAGTGAAAATGGCAAACAGATATTACGTTAAAAAAATGCTTATTTTATCATAATATAAAACATAATATATATATTATAAAGAAATATAACAAGTATTAATTTCTTCAAGCTAAACTTAATTAGATTTTCCTTAATTTTGTTAACCTGACTTTATACTGACTTTTGTTAAAACTTTACATAATATTTAATGTTAGGAGTATTTTCGCTGGTAGTTAAACACAATGCTACACAAGGGTATATCTTTGTTCTACCACAACAGGTATCGCAACCCAGTTTCTAGCGTTGTAAGCCCACAGACATACCGCCGTGCTACTTGGGGAGGGGGGTTTGTAGGATAAGTTTGAAAAGTGTTTCAAGGTATTTTAATTAATTAATCAATAATTGAAGGTGGGTGAAACTTTTGTTCCACGTTAATCATTTAATGAGTTCACTAAATAATTACGTACTAACTAAACTTGAAAATAAGAAATATTGGAGGAAAAATCAAACACAAGGAAAGCAAGAGTCGAGGGTTCGAATCCCCGTCGCACCAAACATGCTCGCCCTTTCAGTCGTAATGGCGTTACAATGTTTCGCTCAATCCCACTATTCGTTGGTAAAAGAGTAGCCCAAGAGTTGGCGGTAGGTGGTGATGACTAGCTGCCTTCCCTCCAGTCTTAGACTGCTAAATTAGGGACGGATAGTGCAGATAGCCCTCATGTAGCTCTGCGCGAAATTCAAAAACAAACCAAACCAATTGCTGAAGTTGTTATAATGGCATCAAAGGTTGGTGTTACTGCCATCTGTTGTTGTGTTTTAGAATTACAAACTAATTTGAATAAATACCTGCCGGGCGAAATAAAGCGAATGAGTGTGTTTAACTCACAGCAAAGCAACATCAGGCTATCTGCTGAGTCCACCTAAGACTTACCGCTAAAGTAGCGTGGACGTAAAATAAAGTGAAAGAAGGATTTTTATATATTTATTAAGAAGTACCTTAGAGTAATAACAACTCCACAAGATCTTTCTATTTTTTATAATTGTTTTAAGTTATGAAAAAAATAGGATTATTTGGAAAGATGTCGCTAGTGTGGCTTGCTTGCATCAAGTAGTTGAAATGTTTTCTTCATTATGTTTGTTCTTAAAAGCACAGACCAGTACGTTGTTTAAGTCACCTCAGATTAGGCTTGCTATTTTAATGTGAAATGTTACAGGAAACTTTCGTACTACAGGGTCGACATTGTAGAATGTATATTCAGTTTCCTAACCACAAGCAAGAAGAGTTTCCTGGTATTTTTATATGTTTAAAACCAAAAGCGGAGACAGTATTAGCTTATCTAAATAGAATAATTTATAACACGTTGAGTTTCTAAAATAATGCAAAACCTTCTATTCCTGTCTTACATCTTTTGCGTTTCAAAGTTTCTAACATCAACCTAAGGTTCAATAAATAATAACATGTTGTTATCCCCCCTAATTAAACAGAGTTACTGAAAACAATAACAACAACTAATTACTTAAGCCGTTTGTTCTCAACTTTTCGGCCCGGCGTGGCCAGTTGGTTAAGGCACTCGACTCGTAATCCAAAGGTCGCGGTTCGAATCCCAGTCACACCAAACATGCTCACCTTTTCAGCTATGGAGGCGTTATAATGTGACGATCAATCCCACTCTTCGTTGATTAAAGAGTATGGTGATAATTAGCTGCTTTTCCTCCAGTCTTACACTGCTAAATTAGGGGCAGCTAGCGTAGATAGCCCTTGAGTAGCTTTGCGCGAAATTCAAAACAAACCAAAACCTCAATCTCCGAGAACAAAAAAACACAAAACAAACAACAACATATTCGTCATGTGGTTTGCGTATATTTAAAACAAACCATTGAGACTGAAAACTAGAAATAAAATAAACTACACGAGTTGTAAAGGGACGAGTACCTGGTATTCAACCACTTTTATTGATAATCTATATGATGTTTCACTTCTATTCTTCTGGGAAAAAAAATTGTCACGTGGTTACAACATCCATATCACTCCTGATAAAATCAAATATACCGCCTTCTCTGCTAATTTTCAGAAATTACTGACTTTCGTAAAACCTTTAGTCATCTAGACTGAAATCGGGTATACTTCTGACAACTTTGTTACAGAAGTGTCGGGAATAGTGTTACCATGTTTGTTTTTGAATTTTGCGCAGAGCAACTCAAGGGCTATCTCCGGGCCCTTCAGTACGTTTAAACCTGATGGTTAGAAAACTAATTCAGTAAATATTTTAGTTCATATAGTTCATAAATTTAGTTCATAGAGTGTATAAACTTAGCAGCTCTTATTGCAATTTCCATGATGAACCTATCAATATTTAAAAATATAAAAAAATGCCTTCCCTCTAGTGGTTACCAACAACAGTAGTTCTGAATATATCAGTAAGGTTTATACTCCCAAGATTCCAGACCTGAACATTCCCAAATATTCTATGACTTTAGTGTTACCTTTAACCTAATTCTCGTGTCATCAAACCAACAGGAAAAATACAGAACGATCTACAGTCAACGTATTTAGCCTAAAAGAAAACCTCAATTGCAACAAAGGAATAAATAATATTTTCCTGTTTAAAGACAAAATATCTTCTTTAAAAAAATAATCGCTTATGGTTTAGCAATACAGGTATCCATGTTGTAGTCATGATTATATTGGGTCAGCGATCAGAGCCTTGGCATGCGCAAAACAGCCCATTCAACACTCAGGAATTTATAACTATCCAATCAAAAACTCTAACAAGAAACCTAACGTTGAACAGTCCAAAATAATAGACTAAACGAAAAATTAATGAACACCAAAGAATAAGGAAGCGCTTCTGATTAGTAGCTTAAAACCTAAGCTGAACATCCAGCTGACAACACCATTGCATCCCACTCTGAAGTAGACATAGTAAAGAATGAAAACTTCCCCGAACAACAATGAAACAAAGGTGTTCTTATCTTTCAAACAATACCGCTAACAACAATGTTTTAAACTGGTTCACTTTTAATCTCTTTTCAATTCTGAGTGATGTAACAAAGAAAGGAGTGCACACATTAATGTCGGATAATAACTTTAAGCGGTCTTTTAGCAATGTTTATGTTTTCTGTTGCTTCCAGTAAAAACGTCAACTTCGTGCACTTACAACGTTAAAATCTAAAACTCGATTCCTCGCTGTAGATACACATTATGTAACCTTGGCGAAGTTTTTAAAAGTTTTAAGCTTTTAGAGCAACTTTTCAATTTTATTCCAGTTTTTAAGCAGCTTACGTGATTTGATCTTTAATATCCATTGTTGTATTAAAGAGTTACTATTTCTGTCACGAGATGTCTCTTGCTGCAAGATTGGGAAAAATTGGAGTCGACTTTGAATCGCGGATATAAAATCTATGGTCTCGGTGTTTAGTATATAGTGTAATAACAACAACACAGACTGAGTTAGTTAAACAGTCAAGTTGACGTTTCTGTCGATACGAACATTAGTCGTTTGAGAACTGCTTCGCTTGGAGTGGTAATTCTTAAAAGGATTCAGGGTCTTTAGGAAACAGGACAATTCGGTGACAGCGGAATGAGCGACAGTATATTATCCTGAGTCCACTGAACAAGTTGTCGAAAGACAACTACTCCAAAAGCAACTTGTGGACAATTGTGTCATGAGATGAATTTGTTATTATATTTACGTTTACGTTGTATGCATGTTTACGTGCACATGAAACAGGTTTACAATGTGTATAAGTAATCTGTTGTATTTTGAATAGATAAATACAAAATAGAACGATTTAATGAAGACGAAACAAGTTTGTGAAGTGCTGTATTTACACTCAGAAAATAAATCGATTAATAAAAACGTATTGAGAACTAGTGTATTATACATGCTTTATGGCAAAAAGTAAAAACGACACAATAATGGTTTATACAGTAGAAAAGCGAGAGTTGTCAAACGGCTCATAATATTATTGCCAAATGGGTTATCAATACTTGTCTATCAACTCATAATATTATCGACAAATGGGTTATCAATACTTGTCTATCAACTCATAATATTATCGACAAATTGAGTGTCGACAATATGTTCTGTCACCTCCTTGGCTATCGCCCATTTAACCCTGATCCATTAAGAGGTACCAACCAGGTTTATCTTTAAATCGAAACTGAAGTCTGGAATTTAAGTGATGAATTAAATCATATGTTATCAAGTGCAAACGCACTATGTGGATGAGACCAGTTATTACAAGAAACTTTGCTCTGTATTTCTGGAAGAAATCCAAAACTGTTGACCTGACAGTTTCATTATTTCACCGATGTTGTAGAAAACTCGAAAAATTTGTTTACATTTTCTTTCTGAAAAAATCAGCACGAATTCAAAATGAGATTAAATCTGAATTGTTTCGTAAAATATCAAGACAAAGTTAAAGAAAAAATAGAGAGAACTGACTTGTTTTTGATGAGTCACACGGAGTTAATAAGATACGATTGACTTGTTTTTGATAAGTCACATGAAGTTAATAATACACAAGTGACTCGTTTGTGATAAGTCATATGAAGTTAATATGATGCGACTGATTTGTTTTTGATGAGTTACGCGAAGTCAATAAGATACAACTGACTTGTTTTTGATGAGTCACGCGAAATCAGTAAGATACAACTTACTTGTTTTGATGAGTCAAACGAAGTCAATAAGATACAACTGATTTGTTTTTTATGACTTAAGGTGAAATTACTAATGGTATATATAATTATTTATATAAAAAGTGGTAAATATGAATACAATTGATTGTTTCTTAACACGAAACAAGTAAGGCTACAACTAACTTCTTCCTTGAAGACTCAGTAAGAAGTCCATATGGACTTATCTGTCTTGTGTTTTTGTTTTACTTTCTCCCTTTATAAATCGAAGCGTTTAGTTTTGAAACAAACATGACTGTCTGTAACCAAGAACAAACATTACTACCAGTAACAAAGAACAAACATTACTACCTGTAACCAAGAACAAACATTACTGCCAGTAACAAAGAACAAACATTACTACCTGTAACCAAGAACAAACATTACTACCTGTAATCAAGAACAAACATTACTACCTGTAACCAAGAACAAACATTACTACCTGTAATCAAGAACAAACATTACTACCTGTAACCAAGAACAAACATTACTACCAGTAACAAAGAACAAACATTACTGCCTGTAACCAAGAACAAACATTACTACCTGTAACCAAGAACAAAACATTACTACCTGTAACCAAGAACAAACATTACTGCCTGTAACAAAGAACAAACATTACTACCTGTAACCAAGAACAAAACATTACTACCTGTAACCAAGAACAAAACATTACTACCTGTAACAAAGAACAAACATTACTACCTGTAACCAAGAACAAAACATTACTACCTGTAACCAAGAACAAAACATTACTACCTGTAACCAAGAACAAAACATTACTACCTGTAACAAAGAACAAACATTACTACCTGTAACCAAGAACAAAACATTACTACCTGTAACCAAGAACAAACATTACTGCCTGTAACCAAGCGACCAGTGATGTTCCATATTTAGTTTACTTTTGTCTACTAGAAATATGGCGAACCAGTTAAACAATATTATAATGATGTATCTTCAAAATGTTTCAGTTAACAGTTTTGTTCTCTGTTGTGTGTTTTCATGTGATTAAGTATTGAATAGAATGCATTGAATGGCAAAGTTAATGCTCTGAATATTAACATAAAATGGCAGGCTTCCCGACCCGAGTTACATTTTAACAATCTTCTGTTTTGCTATCTGAACCAGATAACACTAAATTTTGTTGCTGTACTTTTCACACAACGATAGAAAGAATGACCTGTCATGAAACAAAACAAAAAACATTTAAAGTTTAAATATTACACTATGATGAGGGATATGCCACTAAAATTGAAAAAACACAGTCGTTTTGTTGACAAAATGTAGAAACTAAAGCAATGAGAAAACAACAGAAGAAGAACACGGAATGATGGGTAAGGTCGAGTTTGTTTTTTTACCAATTCAAGACAGAAAAATAACAAGAAAGAAAAACAAAAGTAGATAAATATTTAGTGCTAATACACTGATTGGTTTGTTTATTTGTAATTAAGCAAAGAGCTACACAATGGGCTATTTGTGCTCTGCCAATCACGGGTATCGAAACCAGGTATAAAGCGTTGCAGAGATGCAGACGTATCACTGTGATAAAGGGGGTTAAACGGATCATATAAACATAAAATAAAATAGTTAACTGTCTTTCTGAGAATAACAGTTAGTAGGTAAAATTATAAGACGAAGTATTCATCAGTTTATCAGGCTAATGGTTACACATTTTACACTTCATGGTGAAGTGTTCATCAGTTTATCAGGCTAATGGTAACACATTTTACACTTCATGGTGAAGTGTTCATCAGTTTATCAGGCTAATGGTAACACATTTTACACTTTATGGTGAAGTGTTCATCAGTTTATCAGGCTAATGGTAACACATTTTACACCTTATGGTGAAGTGTTCATCAGTTTGTCAGGCTAATGGTAACACATTTTACACTTTATGGTGAAGTGTTCATCAGTTTATCCGGCTAATAATAACACATTTTGCACTTTATGGTGAAGTGTTCATCAGTTTATCCGGCTAATAATAACACATTTTACACTTTATGGTGAAGTATTCATCAGCTTATCAGGCTAATAGTAACACATTTTACACCTTATGGTGAAGTGTTCATCAGTTTATCAGGCTAATAGTAACACATTTTACACCTTATGGTGAAGTGTTCATCAGTTTATCAGGCTAATGGTAACACATTTTACACTTTATGGTGAAGTGTTCATCAGTTTATCAGGCTAATAGTAACACATTTTACACCTTATGGTGAAGTGTTCATCAGTTTATCAGGCTAATAGTAACACATTTTACACCTTATGGTGAAGTGTTCATCAGTTTATCAGGCTTGTGGTAACACATTTTACACTTTATGGTGAAGTGTTCATCAGTTTATCAGGCTAATGGTAACACATTTTACACCTTATGGTGAAGTGTTCATCAGTTTATCAGGCTTCTGGTAACACATTTTACACCTTATGGTGAAGTGTTCATCAGTTTATCAGGCTAATGGTAACACATTTTACACTTTATGGTGAAGTGTTCATCAGTTTATCAGGCTTGTGGTAACACATTTTACACTTTATGGTGAAGTGTTCATCAGTTTATCAGGCTAATGGTAACACATTTTACACTTTATGGTGAAGTGTTCATCAGTTTATCAGGCTAATGGTAACACATTTTACACCTTATGGTGAAGTGTTCATCAGTTTATCAGGCTTGTGGTAACACATTTTACACTTTATGGTGAAGTGTTCATCAGTTTATCAGGCTAATGGTAACACATTTTACACCTTATGGTGAAGTGTTCATCAGTTTATCAGGCTAATGGTAACACATTTTACACTTTATGGTGAAGTATTCATCAGCTTATCAGGCTAATAGTAACACATTTTACACCTTATGGTGAAGTGTTCATCAGTTTATCAGGCTAATAGTAACACATTTTACACCTTATGGTGAAGTGTTCATCAGTTTATCAGGCTAATGATAACACATTTTACACTTTATGGTGAAGTGTTCATCAGTTTATCAGGCTAATAGTAACACATTTTACACCTTATGGTGAAGTGTTCATCAGTTTATCAGGCTAATAGTAACACATTTTACACCTTATGGTGAAGTGTTCATCAGTTTATCAGGCTTGTGGTAACACATTTTACACTTTATGGTGAAGTGTTCATCAGTTTATCAGGCTAATGGTAACACATTTTACACCTTATGGTGAAGTGTTCATCAGTTTATCAGGCTTCTGGTAACACATTTTACACCTTATGGTGAAGTGTTCATCAGTTTATCAGGCTAATGGTAACACATTTTACACCTTATGGTGAAGTGTTCATCAGTTTATCAGGCTTGTGGTAACACATTTTACACTTTATGGTGAAGTGTTCATCAGTTTATCAGGCTAATGGTAACACATTTTACACTTTATGGTGAAGTGTTCATCAGTTTATCAGGCTTGTGGTAACACATTTTACACTTTATGGTGAAGTGTTCATCAGTTTATCAGGCTAATGGTAACACATTTTACACTTTATGGTGAAGTGTTCATCAGTTTATCAGGCTAATGGTAACACATTTTACACCTTATGGTGAAGTGTTCATCAGTTTATCAGGCTTGTGGTAACACATTTTACACTTTATGGTGAAGTGTTCATCAGTTTATCAGGCTAATGGTAACACATTTTACACCTTATGGTGAAGTGTTCATCAGTTTATCAGGCTAATGGTAACACATTTTACACTTTATGGTGAAGTATTCATCAGTTTATCAGGCTTGTGGTAACACATTTTACACCTTATGATGAAGTGTTCATCAGTTTATCAGGCTAATGGTAACACATTTTACACTTTATGGTGAAGTGTTCATCAGTTTATCAGGCTAATGGTAACACATTTTACACTTTATGGTGAAGTATTCATCAGTTTATCAGGCTAATGGTAACACATTTTACACCTTATGGTGAAGTGTTTATCAGTTTATCAGGCTTGTGGTAACACATTTTACACTTTATGGTGAAGTGTTCATCAGTTTATCAGGCTTGTGGTAACACATTTTACACTTTATGGTGAAGTGTTCATCAGTTTATCCGGCTAATAATAACACATTTTACACTTTATGGTGAAGTATTCATCAGCTTATCAGGCTAATAGTAACACATTTTACACCTTATGGTGAAGTGTTCATCAGTTTATCAGGCTAATAGTAACACATTTTACACCTTATGGTGAAGTGTTCATCAGTTTATCAGGCTAATGGTAACACATTTTACACTTTATGGTGAAGTGTTCATCAGTTTATCAGGCTTGTGGTAACACATTTTACACCTTATGGTGAAGTGTTCATCAGTTTATCAGGCTAATGGTAACACATTTTACACCTTATGGTGAAGTGTTCATCAGTTTATCAGGCTTGTGGTAACACATTTTACACTTTATGGTGAAGTGTTCATCAGTTTATCAGGCTAATGGTAACACATTTTACACTTTATGGTGAAGTGTTCATCAGTTTATCAGGCTTGTGGTAACACATTTTACACTTTATGGTGAAGTGTTCATCAGTTTATCAGGCTAATGGTAACACATTTTACACTTTATGGTGAAGTGTTCATCAGTTTATCAGGCTTGTGGTAACACATTTTACACTTTATGGTGAAGTGTTCATCAGTTTATCAGGCTAATGGTAACACATTTTACACTTTATGGTGAAGTGTTCATCAGTTTATCAGGCTAATGGTAACACATTTTACACCTTATGGTGAAGTGTTCATCAGTTTATCAGGCTTGTGGTAACACATTTTACACTTTATGGTGAAGTGTTCATCAGTTTATCCGGCTAATGGTAACACATTTTACACTTTATGGTGAAGTGTTCATCAGTTTATCCGGCTAATGGTAACACATTTTACACTTTATGGTGAAGTGTTCATCAGTTTATCAGGCTAATGGTAACACATTTTACACTTTATGGTGAAGTATTCATCAGTTTATCAGGCTTGTGGTAACACATTTTACACTTTATGGTGAAGTGTTCATCAGTTTATCCGGCTAATGGTAACACATTTTACACTTTATGGTGAAGTGTTCATCAGTTTATCAGGCTAATGGTAACACATTTTACACCTTATGGTGAAGTGTTCATCAGTTTATCAGGCTAATGGTAACACATTTTACACTTTATGGTGAAGTATTCATCAGTTTATCAGGCTTGTGGTAACACATTTTACACCTTATGGTGAAGTGTTCATCAGTTTATCAGGCTAATGGTAACACATTTTACACCTTATGGTGAAGTGTTCATCAGTTTATCAGGCTTGTGGTAACACATTTTACACTTTATGGTGAAGTGTTCATCAGTTTATCCGGCTAATGGTAACACATTTTACACTTTATGGTGAAGTGTTCATCAGTTTATCCGGCTAATGGTAACACATTTTACACTTTATGGTGAAGTGTTCATCAGTTTATCAGGCTAATGGTAACACATTTTACACTTTATGGTGAAGTATTCATCAGTTTATCAGGCTTGTGGTAACACATTTTACACTATATGGTGAAGTGTTCATCAGTTTATCCGGCTAATGGTAACACATTTTACACTTTATGGTGAAGTGTTCATCAGTTTATCAGGCTAATGGTAACACATTTTACACCTTATGGTGAAGTGTTCATCAGTTTATCAGGCTAATGGTAACACATTTTACACTATATGGTGAAGTGTTCATCAGTTTATCCGGCTAATGGTAACACATTTTACACTTTATGGTGAAGTGTTCATCAGTTTATCAGGCTAATGGTAACACATTTTACACTTTATGGTGAAGTGTTCATCAGTTTATCCGGCTAATGGTAACACATTTTACACTTTATGGTGAAGTATTCATCAGTTTATCAGGCTTGTGGTAACACATTTTACACCTTATGGTGAAGTGTTCATCAGTTTATCAGGCTAATGGTAACACATTTTATACTAAAGTGCTCATCAGTTTAGTTGATTAATGTAAGACACTTTATATTTATCACTTCAGTTAATTAATTGATTATGTGTCACTAAAGTGATAAACATAAAGTGTCTTAAATTAATCAACAAAACACTTTATGCTTGTCATTTTAGGTGATTAATATAAGACAGTTTATGTTAATTAGTTTAGTAGGTCACTGTAAGACACTGCTTGGTACAGTGTTAATTTCTTTAGTAGGTTACTATAAGACACTGCTTGGTATAGTGTTAATTAGTTTAGTAAATTACTGTAAGACACTGCTTGGTACAGGGTTAATTTCTTTAGTAGGTTACTATAAGACACTGCTTGGTATAGTGTTAATTAGTTTAGTAGGTCACTGTACGACACTGCTTGGTATAGTGTTAATTAGTTTAGTAGGTCACTGTAAGACACTGCTTGGTATAGTGTTAATTAGGTTAGTAGGTCACTGTAAGACACTGCTTGGTATAGTGTTAATTAGTTTAGTAGGTCACTGTAAGACACTGCTTGGTATAGTGTTAATTAGTTTAGTAGGTCACTGTAAGACACTGCTTGGTACAGTGTTAATTTCTTTAGTAGGTCACTGTAAGACACTGCTTGGTACAGTGTTAATTTCTTTAGTAGGTTACTATAAGACACTGCTTGGTATAGTGTTAATTAGTTTAGTAGGTCACTGTAAGACACTGCTTGGTATAGTGTTAATTAGTTTAGTAGGTCACTGTACGACACTGCTTGGTATAGTGTTAATTAGTTTAGTAGGTCACTGTAAGACACTGCTTGGTATAGTGTTAATTAGTTTAGTAGGTCACTGTAAGACACTGCTTGGTATAGTGTTAATTAGTTTAGTAGGTCACTGTAAGACACTGCTTGGTATAGTGTTAATTAGTTTAGTAGGTCACTGTAAGACACTGCTTGGTACAGTGTTAATTTCTTTAGTAGGTCACTGTAAGACACTGCTTGGTACAGTGTTAATTTCTTTAGTAGGTTACTATAAGACACTGCTTGGTATAGTGTTAATTAGTTTAGTAGGTCACTGTAAGACACTGCTTGGTATAGTGTTAATTAGTTTAGTAGGTCACTGTACGACACTGCTTGGTATAGTGTTAATTAGTTTAATAGGTTACTGTAAGACACTGCTTGGTATAGTGTTAATTAGTTTAGTAGGTCACTGTAAGACACTGCTTGGTATAGTGTTAATTAGTTTAGTAGGTTACTATAAGACACTGCTTGGTATAGTGTTAATTAGTTTTGTAGGTCACTGTAAGACACTGCTTGGTATAGTGTTAATTAGTTTAGTAGGTTACTGTAAGACACTGCTTGGTATAGTGTTAATTAGTTTAGTAGGTTACTGTAAGACACTGCTTGGTATAGTGTTAATTAGTTTAGTAGGTCACTGTACGACACTGCTTGGTATAGTGTTAATTAGTTTAGTAGGTCACTGTAAGACACTGCTTGGTATAGTGTTAATTAGTTTAGTAGGTTACTATAAGACACTGCTTGGTATAGTGTTAATTAGTTTAGTAGGTCACTGTAAGACACTGCTTGGTATAGTGTTAATTAGTTTAGTAGGTTACTGTAAGACACTGCTTGGTATAGTGTTAATTAGTTTAGTAGGTTACTGTAAGACACTGCTTGGTATAGTGTTAATTAGTTTAGTAGGTTACTGTAAGACACTGCTTGGTATAGTGTTAATTAGTTTAGTAGGTCACTGTAAGACACTGCTTGGTATAGTGTTAATTAGTTTAGTAGGTCACTGAAAGACACTGCTTGGTATAGTGTTAATTAGTTTAGTAGGTTACTGTAACACACTGCTTGGTATAGTGTTAATTAGTTTAGTAGGTCACTGTAAGACACTGCTTGGTATAGTGTTAATTAGTTTAATAGGTTACTGTAAGACACTGCTTGGTATAGTGTTAATTAGTTTAGTAGGTCACTGTAAGACACTGCTTGGTATAGTGTTAATTAGTTTAGTAGGTCACTGTAAGACACTGCTTGGTATAGTGTTAATTAGTTTAGTAGGTTACTGTAACACACTGCTTGGTATAGTGTTAATTAGTTTAGTAGGTCACTGTAAGACACTGCTTGGTACAGTGTTAATTAGTTTAGTAGGTCACTGTAAGACACTGCTTGGTATAGTGTTAATTAGTTTAGTAGGTCACTGTACGACACTGCTTGGTATAGTGTTAATTAGTTTAATAGGTTACTGTAAGACACTGCTTGGTATAGTGTTAATTAGTTTAGTAGGTCACTGTAAGACACTGCTTGGTATAGTGTTAATTAGTTTAGTAGGTTACTATAAGACACTGCTTGGTATAGTGTTAATTAGTTTAGTAGGTTACTGTAACACACTGCTTGGTATAGTGTTAATTAGTTTAGTAGGTCACTGTAAGACACTGCTTGGTATAGTGTTAATTAGTTTAATAGGTTACTGTAAGACACTGCTTGGTATAGTGTTAATTAGTTTAGTAGGTCACTGTAAGACACTGCTTGGTATAGTGTTAATTAGTTTAGTAGGTCACTGTAAGACACTGCTTGGTATAGTGTTAATTAGTTTAGTAGGTTACTGTAACACACTGCTTGGTATAGTGTTAATTAGTTTAGTAGGTCACTGTAAGACACTGCTTGGTATAGTGTTAATTAGTTTAGTAGGTCACTGTAAGACACTGCTTGGTATAGTGTTAATTAGTTTAGTAGGTCACTGTACGACACTGCTTGGCATAGTGTTAATTAGTTTAATAGGTTACTGTAAGACACTGCTTGGTATAGTGTTAATTAGTTTAGTAGGTCACTGTAAGACACTGCTTGGTATAGTGTTAATTAGTTTAGTAGGTTACTATAAGACACTGCTTGGTATAGTGTTAATTAGTTTAGTAGGTCACTGTAAGACACTGCTTGGTATAGTGTTAATTAGTTTAGTAGGTTACTGTAAGACACTGCTTGGTACAGTGTTAATTTCTTTAGTAGGTTACTATAAGACACTGCTTGGTGTAATGTTAATTAGTTTAGTAGGTCACTGTAAGACACTGCTTGGTATAGTGTTAATTAGTTTAGTAGGTCACTGTACGACACTGCTTGGTAGAGTGTTAATTAGTTTAATAGGTTACTGTAAGACACTGCTTGGTATAGTGTTAATTAGTTTAGTAGGTCACTGTACGACACTGCTTGGCATAGTGTTAATTAGTTTAATAGGTTACTGTAAGACACTGCTTGGTATAGTGTTAATTAGTTTAGTAGGTCACTGTAAGACACTGCTTGGTATAGTGTTAATTAGTTTAGTAGGTTACTATAAGACACTGCTTGGTATAGTGTTAATTAGTTTAGTAGGTCACTGTAAGACACTGCTTGGTATAGTGTTAATTAGTTTAGTAGGTTACTGTAAGACACTGCTTGGTACAGTGTTAATTTCTTTAGTAGGTTACTGTAAGACACTGCTTGGTATAGTGTTAATTAGTTTAGTAGGTTACTGTAAGACACTGCTTGGTATAGTGTTAATTAGTTTAGTAGGTTACTGTAAGACACTGCTTGGTATAGTGTTAATTAGTTTAGTAGGTCACTGTAAGACACTGCTCGGTATAGTGTTAATTAGTTTAGTAGGTCACTGTAAGACACTGCTTGGTATAGTGTTAATTAGTTTAGTAGGTTACTGTAACACACTGCTTGGTACAGTGTTAATTAGTTTAGTAGATCACTGTAAGACACTGCTTGGTATAGTGTTAATTAGTTTAATAGGTTACTGTAAGACACTGCTTGGTATAGTGTTAATTAGTTTAGTAGGTCACTGTAAGACACTGCTTGGTATAGTGTTAATTAGTTTAGTAGGTCACTGTAAGAAACTGCTTGGTATAGTGTTAATTAGTTTAGTAGGTTACTGTAAGACACTGCTTGGTATAGTGTTAATTAGTTTAGTAGGTTACTGTAAGACACTGCTTGGTATAGTGTTAATTAGTTTAGTAGGTCACTGTAAGACACTGCTTGGTATAGTGTTAATTAGTTTAGTAGGTCACTGTAAGTCACTGCTTGGTATAGTGTTAATTAGTGTTAGTAGGTTACTGTACGACACTGCTTGGTACAGTGTTAATTAGTTTAGTAGGTCACTGTAAGACACTGCTTGGTATAGTGTTAATTAGTGTTAGTAGGTTACTGTACGACACTGCTTGGTACAGTGTT
The DNA here is from genome assembly GCF_004210375.1 of Tachypleus tridentatus. Lineage (NCBI taxonomy): Eukaryota > Metazoa > Arthropoda > Merostomata > Xiphosura > Limulidae > Tachypleus > Tachypleus tridentatus. The sequence continues at coordinate 141,564,308 of NC_134826.1, forward strand.
AATTAGTTTAGTAGGTCACTGTAAGACACTGCTTGGTACAGTGTTAATTAGTTTAGTAGGTCACTGTAAGACACTGCTTGGTACAGTGTTAATTAGTTTAGTAGGTCACTGTAAGACACTGCTTGGTACAGTGTTAATTAGTTTAGTAGGTTACTGTAAGACACTGCTTGGTATAGTGTTAATTAGTTTAGTAGGTTACTGTAACACACTGCTTGGTATAGTGTTAATTAGTTTAGTAGGTCACTGTAAGACACTGCTTGGTATAGTGTTAATTAGTGTTAGTAGGTTACTGTACGACACTGCTTGGTACAGTGTTAATTAGTGTTAGTAGGTTACTGTAAGACACTGCTTGGTGTAGTGTTAATTAGTTTAGTAGGTCACTGTAAGACACTGCTTGGTGTAGTGTTAATTAGTTTAGTAGGTCACTGTAAGACACTGCTTGGTATAGTGTTAATTAGTTTAATAGGTTACTGTAAGACACTGCTTGGTATAGTGTTAATTAGTGTTAGTAGGTTACTGTAAGACACTGCTTGGTGTAGTGTTAATTAGTTTAGTAGGTCACTGTAAGACACTGCTTGGTGTAGTGTTAATTAGTTTAGTAGGTCACTGTAAGACACTGCTTGGTACAGTGTTAATTAGTTTAATAGGTTACTGTACGACACTGCTTGGTACAGTGTTAATTAGTGTTAGTAGGTTACTGTAAGACACTACTTGGTACAGTGTTAATTTCTTTAGTATGTTACTGTAAGACACTGCTTGGTACAGTGTTAATTAGTTTAGTAGGTCACTGTAAGACACTGCTTGGTATAGTGTTAATTAGTTTAGTAGGTTACTGTAAGACACTGCTTGGTATAGTGTTAATTAGTTTAATAGGTTACTGTAAGACACTGCTTGGTATAGTGTTAATTAGTTTAGTAGGTTACTGTAAGACACTGCTTGGTACAGTGTTAATTAGTTTAGTTGATTAACTTTAAGTGTTTAACAGTTTAGTTTGTCAATGTAAGATACTTTATTATAACATTATAACCAGTTACTTATTGGTAAGACGGCTTTCACTGAAGTACGCGTCCTTCAGATGTTTCAAAACCCAGTTTCTGCCTTTAGAATATTTTAACTTCCATATATGGCAAGTCTTAGGTGAAACAACATTCAAAGTAAGGCCTCATGATGAAGTACTGTTAGTTACAGACAAGAGACAGTAACTGCAGCTTTATAAGTTGATAATTTTAATAAAATATGAAATACTTGCTTGGTTTACGGAGTGAGATCTAGACACTAAATGTTAAAATTTTAAATTACAACTGACAGCAGACATTTTTTGATAACTTCTATTGATGTATTGAATGTGGGAAAAGAGCTGAATGACACTGTTGTCGAGTCAAACAAAGTTATACTGAGCCAACAATAATGATGAAAAACATAACACAATTACATTTATGAAAGTACATATAGAAGTGTTAAGGACCTTATTTTATTTATGTGTACAGGGTGAGGACAAAGTGACAACGTGGTTATTTCAATAAGAACATAGATCAGTTTCTCGTGTCCTACTAGCATGTCAACAATGATAAATTAAACCGTATTCAACCAACCGTACAGTAACGTTTGTCCAACCCTGAATAACTTAGGTACTTTTGAAGCTATGTTTATTTTTTATTGGACGTTATTTGTATTTGTCTTAAAATATTACCCAGCACATGTCAGAAAGATTAATATATGTCGAAGAAATCACGTTTGAGAAGCTAATACAAAGCGAAGAACAGGGAGTAATCCGTTTTGTTCAGCGAGTCACTATCTCACCAGCTTAATATGGGCAAATGGTGGCTGGAATCCACTGGAGAATATTAGAAGAAAGAAAACTTTCCATGCGAGAAGATAGAGTAAAAAATAATTCAAGTAGACATACATAGGGGGCGAGAAATGTGTTATTCGATATAAGTTGGTTGGTTTGGTTTTTGGAATTTCGCGCAAAGCTACTGGAGGGCTATCTGCGCGAGCCGTCCCTAATTTAGCAGTGTAAGACTAGAGGGAAGACAGCTAGTCATCACCACCCACCGCCAACTCTTGGGCTACTCTTTAACCAATGAATAGTGGGATTGACCGTCACAGTATAACGCCCCCACGGCTGAAAGAGCGAGCATGTTTGGCGCGACGGGGATGCGAACCCACGACCCTCAGATTACGAGTCGCACGCCTTAACACGCTTGGCCATGCCGGGCCTTCAATATAGGAAACATAGAAACGGAGAAACATAGAAGGAAATATATTTAAAATCTCTCACTTTTTTAACACTACGTTTTGTTAGATTTAGCTAGCATAATCATGAGGGAAGCTTTGAATGCATACTTTCACCTCTTGGTGTCACTTGGTAATTTGTTTGTAACTGAATAGAAAGCTATGCAGACTATCTGTATTCTGCCCAACACGGGTACTGTAACCCGGTTTGTAGCGTTGTAAGTCTGCAAACGTACCATTGAGGGGGTGTAAACGTATAGAAGAGTGCTTTTTCTTGTTTTTAAAAAGGTTTTGAAGCATACTTGTTTGTTTATTTGTAAGTGAATAAACAATAATTTAGTTTGACAAGTTCCTTCTATAAATAGGAAATAGATAAAGACGGAGAAGAAACAGGTAGGTAATCACACAGAATCATGAAAGAATAGGAGACAACTGAATAGAGGAAAACACTGATAATAAGTAACCACGAAGAGAGAATAGGAGACAACCGAATAGAGGATAACACTGATAATAAGTAGTCACGAAGAGAGAATAGGAGACAACCGAATAGAGGAAAACACTGATAATAAGTAGTCACGAAGAGAGAATAGGAGACAACCGAATAGAGGAAAACACTGATAATAAGTAACCACGAAGAGAGAATAGGAGAAACCGAATAGAGGAAAACATTGATAATAAGTAACGATGAAGAGAGAATAGGAGACAACAGAATAGAGGAAAACACTGATAATAAGTAGTCACGAAAAGAGAATAGGAGACAACCGAATAGAGGAAAACACTGATAATAAGTAACCACGAAGAGAGAATAGGAGACAACCGAATAGAGGAAAACAATGATAATAAGTAGTCACGAAGAGAGAATAGGAGACAACCGAATAGAGGAAAACACTGATAATAAGTAGTCACGAAGAGAGAATAGGAGACAACCGAATAGAGGAAAACACTGACAAGTGTATTACAACAGAAAACATCGCTGACAGCGAGGACATCTATCTTATGAAACAGTAAATACTAGCCTTTACAAATAATAACGTAATAACAGTTTATTAAGTTATCTATCTCGAATTAAACTCATCATATTAATATTAATGTCATATTGTTTGGAAAAAAAATTGGAAAACTAAAAACTACATTGTAGTTCCGGTCGTTACGGAGAGTGCCGTTCATTGAGTGACCTGGCTCGTGCAAGTGTGGCTTCTACACCCAAAGTAAAGAGAGGAAAATGTTTAGTTTTTCATTTATAAGAGTGTTCGCACGTTTTACGGGTAAATCAACTGGCAAGTTCCAATACGTCTTAAGTGATACATCCAGAAAACAACAATCATTGAACATAATTAAACCAGAGTAAGAACCTAGCTTTATTAAATGTTTATCAAGGGTTTCAGTGAAAGAATAAAATTATCGGTTTTTCATATCGGTAAGAAACATTTCCATCTAGAAACGTGTCCAACAGAATATAGGTTCATCAAGATAAAGGTTCTAGTCATACTATATAACTAAACGTTTCATAACTCAAAAAAGCAGAGAACGAAACTGGTATTCACGCTATTTCATGAGAATACACACTGGCCAAGTATCGTGTGGTTTCTTTGTGGTAAGACAATTGAAACAGGCGTTGGAAACTTGTTGCCCTCTTGTATAAAGCGGACTATAAAAACAAGACACAGAGGTGCGTTTTGGAACTAGCAATTTTATGATGTAGAAGCCTTTTTTCAATGAAAGCTACGCTGCAGGTCTATTGGCAAGATGCATAGTAATCAGACAGATCGTGACGGAACGTGGCGACATGGACTGCGACGACGTAGTGTGTCTCTAAAACCCTTCTGATACATCGTATCTAATCTTCGCATATAAAGACACACACGCACACATATATATTCATGTTTATATATGTCCGTTCATCTAACAAAAATATAAGATATTTACTTTATGTATGGCCTTTTGCAGACCAAAAAGTAATATGAAAAGAAAAATTCTATTCGAATATAATATATTCTATAATATGTTACTCAGAATTACATTAAAAAGAAAGATGAAAGATGAAAGCTGGAAATTAATTATTGTTTTGTCTACTTCAAAAGAAACTGAGTCCAAGACCATTAATGTACCTTTCTTTCTTACCGATAAGATTTTGTTCAAACTAGTCTCGAGAACACAGATTATTTCAAAACTCAAATAACCAACGAAAGCTTTGATTTGTGAAATTTTTCAAAAGTTTCAAGAGATCTTGTGAAAGCTCGTGGTACGTGCTCACGAGAAAAGAACTATACCATGTTGATAATTAATTTTCCGTATAATGAAAAGAGAAACACCAAAAGAAAGAAAACCCTAAACCATTGCACGCGTTTAAACTAATTTATATACGCAAAGTAATGAATAAGCGTCAAAACTAAGAAACTGAACAGGGGGGGGGGGTATTTCAGAAGAATATGTATAAGAATTATATGTCCATCTTACGAGACATAGTTTATTTATTTTTACTATTTCTTCTCTAAAATTCAACCAGAACTTGAAATCAAACGACAAACAAATAATTAAGGCGTTACAGAAATTACAAAGAAGAAAAGGCCCCGGCATGGCCAGATGGGTTAAGGCGTTCGACTCGTAATTTGAGGGTCTCGGGTTCGAATCCCCCTCGCACCAAACGTGCTCGCCCTTTCAGCCGTGGGGGCGTTATAATTTGACGTTCAATCCCACTGTTCATTGGTAACACAATTTACACTTTATGGTGAAGTGTTCATCAGTTTATCAGTTTAATGGTTACACATTTTACACTTAATGGTGAAGTGTTCATCAGTTTATCAGGCTAATGGTTACACATTTTACACTTAATGGTGAAGTGTTCATCAGTTTATCAGGCTAATGGTAACACATTTTACACTTTATGGTGAAGTGTTCATCAGTTTATCAGGCTAATGGTAACACATTTTACACTTTATGGTGAAGTGTTCATCAGTTTATCAGGCTAATGGTTACACATTTTACACTTAATGGTGAAGTGTTCATCAGTTTATCAGGCTAATGGTTACACATTTTACACTTAATGGTGAAGTGTTCATCAGTTTATCAGGCTAATGGTAACACATTTTACACTTTATGGTGAAGTGTTCATCAGTTTATCAGGCTAATGGTAACACATTTTACACTTTATGGTGAAGTGTTCATCAGTTTATCAGGCTAATGGTTACACATTTTACACTTTATGGTGAAGTGTTCATCAGTTTATCAGGCTAATGGTTACACATTTTACACTTTATGGTGAAGTGTTCATAAGTTTATCAGGCTAATGGTTACACATTTTACACTAAAGTGCTCATCAGTTTAGTTGATTAATGTAAGACACTTTATATTTATCACTTCAGTTAATTAATTGATTATGTGTTACTAAAGTGATAAACATAAAGTGTCTTACATTAATCAACAAAACACTTTATGTTTATCATTTTAGGTGATTAATATAAGACAGTTTATGTTAATTAGTGTTAGTAGGTTATTGTAAGACACTGCTTGGTACAGTGTTAATTAGTTTAGTAGGTCACTGTAAGACACTGCTTGGTATAGTGTTAATTAGTTTAGTAGGTCACTGTAAGACACTGCTTGGTATAGTGTTAATTAGTTTAATAGGTTACTGTACGACACTGCTTGGTACAGTGTTAATTAGTGTTAGTAGGTTACTGTAAGACACTACTTGCTACAGTGTTAATTTCTTTAGTAGGTTACTGTAAGACACTGCTTGGTATAGTGTTAATTAGATTAGTAGGTCACTGTAAGACACTGCTTGGTATAGTGTTAATTAGTTTAGTAGGTCACTGTAAGACACTGCTTGGTATAGTGTTAATTAGTTTAGTAGGTCACTGTAAGACACTGCTTGGTATAGTGTTAATTAGTTTAGTAGGTTACTGTACGACACTGCTTGGTATAGTGTTAATTAGATTAGTAGGTTACTGTAAGACACTGCTTGGTACAGTGTTAGTTAGTTTAGTAGGTCACTGTAAGACACTGCTTGGTATAGTGTTAATTAGTTTAGTAGGTTACTGTAAGACACTGCTTGGTACAGTGTTAATTAGTTTAGTAGGTCACTGTAAGACACTGCTTGGTATAGTGTTAATTAGTTTAGTAGGTTACTGTAAGACACTGCTTGGTACAGTGTTAATTAGTTTAGTAGGTCACTGTAAGACACTGCTTGGTACAGTGTTAATTAGTTTAGTAGGTCACTGTAAGACACTGCTTGGTATAGTGTTAATTAGTTTAGTAGGTTACTGTAAGACACTGCTTGGTACAGTGTTAATTAGTTTAGTTGATTAACGTTAAGTGTTTAACAGTTTAGTTTGTCAATGTAAGATACTTTATTAAAACATTATAACCAGTTACTTATTGGTAAGACGGCTTTCACTGAAGTACGCGTCCTTCAGATGTTTCAAAACCCAGTTTCTGCCTTTAGAATATTTTAACTTCCATATATGGCAAGTCTTAGGTGAAACAACATTCAAAGTAAGGCCTAATGATGAAGTACTGTTAGTTATAGACAAGAGACAGTAACTGCAGCTTTATAAGTTGATAATTTTAATAAAATATGAAATAGTTGCTTGGTTTACGGAGTGAGATCTAGACACTAAATGTTAAAATTTTAAATTACAACTGACAGCAGACATTTTTTGATAACTTCTATTGATGTATTGAATGTGGGAAAAGAGCTGAATGACACTGTTGTCGAGTCAAACAAAGTTATACTGAGCCAACAATAATGATGAAAAACATAACACAATTACATTTATGAAAGTACACATAGAAGTGCTAAAGACCTTATTTTATTTATGTGTACAGGGTGAGGACAAAGTGACAACGTGGTTATTTCAATAAGAACATAGATCAGTTTCTCGTGTCCTACTAGCATGTCAACAATGATAAATTAAACCGTATTCAACCAACCGTACAGTAACGTTTGTCCAACCCTGAATAACTTAGGTACTTTTGAAGCTATGTTTATTTTTTATTGGACGTTATTTGTATTTGTCTTAAAATATTACCCAGCACATGTCAGAAAGATTAATATATGTCGAAGAAATCACGTTTGAGAAGCTAATACAAAGCGAAGAACAGGGAGTAATCCGTTTTGTTCAGCGAGTCACTATCTCACCAGCTTAATATGGGCAAATGGTGGCTGGAATCCACTGGAGAATATTAGAAGAAAGAAAACTTTCCATGCGAGAAGATAGAGTAGAAAAATAATTCAAGTAGACATACATAGGGGGCGAGAAATGTGTTATTCAATATAGGTTGGTTGGTTTGGTTTTTGGAATTTCGCGCAAAGCTACTGGAGGGCTATCTGCGCGAGCCGTCCCTAGTTTAGCAGTGTAAGACTAGAGGGAAGGCAGCTAGTCATCACCACCCACCGCCAACTCTTGGGCTACTCTTTTACCAATGAATAGTGGGATTGACCGTCACAGTATAACGCCCCCACGGCTGAAAGAGCGAGCATGTTTGGCGCGACGGGGATGCGAACCTACGACCCTCAGATTACGAGTCGCACGCCTTAACACGCTTGGCCATGCCGGGCCTTCAATATAGGAAACATAGAAACGGAGAAACATAGAAGGAAATATATTTAAAATCTCTCACTTTTTTAACACTACGTTTTGTTAGATTTAGCTAGCATAATCATGAGGGAAGCTTTGAATGTATACTTTCACCTCTTGGTGTCACTTGGTAATTTGTTTGTAACTGAATAGAAAGCTATGTAGACTATTTGTGTTCTGCCCAACACGGGTACTGTAACCCGGTTTGTAGCGTTGTAAGTCTGCAGACGTACCATTGATAGGGTGTAAACGTATAGAAGAGTGCTTTTTCTTGTTTATAAAAAGGTGTAACTTAGTTTGACAAGTTCCTTCTATAATTAGGAAATAGATAAAGACGGAGAAGAAACAGGTAGGTAATCACACAGAATCATGAAAGAATAGGAGACAACTGAATAGAGGAAAACAGTGATAATAAGTAGTCACGAAGAGAGGATAGGAGACAACCGAATAGAAGAAAACATTGATAATAAGTAACCACGAAGATAGAATAGGACACAACCGAATAGAGGAAAACACTGATAATAAGTAGTCACGAAGAGAGAATAGGAGACAACCGAATAGAGGAAAACATTGATAATAAGTAACCACGAAGATAGAATAGGAGACAACCGAATAGAGGAAAACATTGATAATAAGTAACCAAGAAGAGAGAATAGGAGACAACCGAATAGAGGAAAACACTGATAATAAGTAGTCACGAAGAGAGAATAGGAGACAACCGAATAGAGGAAAACATTGATAATAAGTAACCAAGAAAAGAGAATAGGAGACAACCGAAAAGAGGAAAACACTGATAATAAGTAACCAAGAAGAGAGAATAGGAGACAACCGAAAAGAGGAAAACACTGATAATAAGTAGTCACGAAGAGAGAATAGGAGACAACCGAATAGAGGAAAACATTGATAATAAGTAGTCACGAAGAGAGAATAGGAGACAACCGAATGGAAGAAAACATTGATAATAAGTAACCAAGAAGAGAGAATAGGAGACAACCGAAAAGAGGAAAACACTAATAATAAGTAGTCACGAAGAGAGAATAGGAGACAACCGAATAGAGGAAAACAGTGATAATAAGTAGTCACGAAGAGAGAATAGGAGACAACCGAATAGAGGAAAACAGTGATAATAAGTAGTCACGAAGAGAGAATAGGAGACAACCGAATAGAGGAAAACATTGATAATAAGTAACCAAGAAGAGAGAAGAGGAGACAACCGAAAAGAGGAAAACACTGATAATAAGTAGTCACGAAGAGAGAATAGGAGACAACCGAATAGAGGAAAACACTGATTATAAGTAACCACGAAGAGAGAATAGGAGACAACCGAATAGAGGAAAACATTGATAATAAGTAACCACGAAGAGAGAATAGGAGACAACCGAATAGAGGAAAACACTGATAATAAGTAACCACGAAGACAGAATAGGAAACAACCGAATAGAGGAAAACATTGATAATAAGTAACCACGAAGACAGAATAGGAAACAACCGAATAGAGGAAAACATTGATAATAAGTAACCATGAAGAGAGAATAGGAGACAACCGAATAGAGGAAAACATTGATAATAAGTAACCATGAAGAGAGAATAGGAGAAACCGAATAGAGGAAAACACTGATAATAAGTAGTCACGAAGAGAGAATAGGAGACAACCGAATAAAGGAAAACACTGATTATAAGTAACCACGAAGAGAGAATAGGAGAAACCGAATAGAGGAAAACACTGATAATAAGTAGTCACGAAGAGAGAATAGGAGACAACCGAATAGAGGAAAACATTGATAATAAGTAACCACCAAGAAAGAATAGCAGACAACCGAATAGAGGAAAACACTGATTATAAGTAACCACGAAGAGAGAATAGGAGACAACCGAATAGAGGAAAACATTGATAATAAGTAACCACGAAGAGAGAATAGGAGACAACCGAATAGAGGAAAACACTGATAATAAGTAACCATGAAGAGAGAATAGGAGACAACCGAATAGAGGAAAACATTGATAATAAGTAACCATGAAGAGAGAATAGGAGAAACCGAATAGAGGAAAACACTGATGATAAGTAGTCACGAAGAGAGAATAGGAGACAACCGAATAGAGGAAAACACTGATTATAAGTAACCACGAAGAGAGAATAGGAGAAACCGAATAGAGGAAAACACTGATTATAAGTAACCACGAAGAGAGAATAGGAGACAACCGAATAGAGGAAAACATTGATAATAAGTAACCACCAAGAAAGAATAGGAGACAACCGAATAGAGGAAAAGACTGATGATAAGTAACCATGAAGAGAGAATAGGAGACAACCGAATAGAGGAAAACATTGATAATAAGTAACCACGAAGAGAGAATAGGAGACAACCGAATAGAGGAAAACACTGATAATAAGTAACCATGAAGAGAGAATAGGAGACAACCGAATAGAGGAAAACATTGATAATAAGTAACCATGAAGAGAGAATAGGAGAAACCGAATAGAGGAAAACACTGATGATAAGTAGTCACGAAGAGAGAATAGGAGACAACCGAATAGAGGAAAACACTGATTATAAGTAACCACGAAGAGAGAATAGGAGAAACCGAATAGAGGAAAACACTGATAATAAGTAGTCACGAAGAGAGAATAGGAGACAACCGAATAGAGGAAAACATTGATAATAAGTAACCACCAAGAAAGAATAGGAGACAACCGAATAGAGGAAAACACTGATTATAAGTAACCACGAAGAGAGAATAGGAGACAACCGAATAGAGGAAAACACTGATAATGAGTAACCATGAAGAGAGAATAGGAGACAACCGAATAGAGGAAAACACTGATTATAAGTAACCACGAAGAGAGAATAGGAGAAACCGAATAGAGGAAAACACTGATAATAAGTAGTCACGAAGAGAGAATAGGAGACAACCGAATAGAGGAAAACATTGATAATAAGTAACCACCAAGAAAGAATAGGAGACAACCGAATGGAGGAAAACACTGATTATAAGTAACCACGAAGAGAGAATAGAAGACAACCGAATAGAGGAAAACATTGATAATAAGTAACCACGAAGAGAGAATAGGAGACAACCGAATAGAGGAAAACACTGATAATAAGTAACCACGAAGAGAGAATAGGAGACAACCGAATAGAGGAAAACACTGATTATAAGTAACCACGAAGAGAGAATAGGAGACAACCGAATAGAGGAAAACATTGATAATAAGTAACCACGAAGAGAGAATAGGAGACAACCGAATAGAGGAAAACACTGATGATAAGTAACCACGAAGAGAGAATAGGACACAACCGAATAGAGGAAAACATTGATTATAAGTAACCACGAAGAGAGAATAGGAGACAACCGAATAGAGGAAAACACTGATTATAAGTAACCACGAAGAGAGAATAGGAGACAACCGAATAGAGGAAAACACTGATGATAAGTAACCACGAAGAGAGAATAGGAGACAACCGAATAGAGGAAAACACTGATAATAAGTATCCACGAAGAGAGAATAGGAGACAACCGAATAGAGGAAAACATTGATAATAAGTAACCATGAAGAGAGAATAGGAGAAACCGAATAGAGGAAAACACTGATAATAAGTAACCATGAAGAGAGAATAGGAGACAACCGAATAGAGGAAAACATTGATAATAAGTAACCATGAAGAGAGAATAGGAGAAACCGAATAGAGAAAAACACTGATAATAAGTATCCACGAAGAGAGAATAGGAGACAACCGAATAGAGGAAAACATTGATAATAAGTAACCATGAAGAGAGAATAGGAGAAACCGAATAGAGGAAAACACTGATAATAAGTAACCATGAAGAGAGAATAGGAGAAACCGAATAGAGAAAAACACTGATAATAAGTATCCACGAAGAGAGAATAGGAGACAACCGAATAGAGGAAAACACTGATAATAAGTAACCATGAAGAGAGAATAGGAAACAACCGAATAGAGGAAAACATTGATTATAAGTAACCACGAAGAGAGAATAGGAGATAACCGAATAGAGGAAAACACTGATTATAAGTTACCACGAAGAGAGAATAGGAGACAACCGATTAGAGGAAAACATTGATAATAAGTAACCACGAAGAGAGAATAGGAGACAACCGAATAGAGGAAAACATTGATTATAAGTAACCACGAAGAGAGAATAGGAGACAACCGAATAGAGGAAAACACTGATGATAAGTAACCACGAAGAGAGAATAGGAGACAACCGAATAGAGGAAAACACTGATAATAAGTATCCACGAAGAGAGAATAGGAGACAACCGAATAGAGGAAAACATTGATAATAAGTAACCATGAAGAGAGAATAGGAGAAACCGAATAGAGGAAAACACTGATAATAAGTAACCATGAAGAGAGAATAGGAGACAACCAATAGAGGAAAACATTGATAATAAGTAACCATGAAGAGAGAATAGGAGAAACCGAATAGAGAAAAACACTGATAATAAGTATCCACGAAGAGAGAATAGGAGACAACCGAATAGAGGAAAACATTGATAATAAGTAACCATGAAGAGAGAATAGGAGAAACCGAATAGAGGAAAACACTGATAATAAGTAACCATGAAGAGAGAATAGGAGACAACCGAATAGAGGAAAACATTGATAATAAGTAACCATGAAGAGAGAATAGGAGAAACCGAATAGAGAAAAACACTGATAATAAGTATCCACGAAGAGAGAATAGGAGACAACCGAATAGAGGAAAACACTGATAATAAGTAACCATGAAGAGAGAATAGGAAACAAGCGAATAGAGGAAAACATTGATTATAAGTAACCACGAAGAGAGAATAGGAGATAACCGAATAGAGGAAAACACTGATTATAAGTTACCACGAAGAGAGAATAGGAGACAACCGATTAGAGGAAAACATTGATAATAAGTAACCACGAAGAGAGAATAGGAGACAACCGAATAGAGGAAAACACTGATGATAAGTAACCACGAAGAGAGAATAGGAGACAACCGAATAGAGGAAAACATTGATTATAAGTAACCACGAAGAGAGAATAGGAGACAACCGAATAGAGGAAAACACTGATTATAAGTAACCACGAAGAGAGAATAGGAGACAACCGAATAGAGGAAAACACTGACAAGTGTATTACAACAGAAAACATCGCTGACAGCGAGGACATCTATCTTATGAAACAGTACATACTAGCCTTTACAAATAATAACGTAATAACAGTTTATTAAGTTATCTATCTCGAATTAAACTCGTCATATTAATATTAATGTCATATTGTTTGGAAAAAAAATGGAAAACTAAATGTAAAAACTACATTGTAGTTCAGGTCGTTACGGAGAGTGCCGTTCATTGAGTGACCTGGCTCGTGCAAGTGTGGCTTCTACACCCAAAGTGAAGAGAGGAAAATGTTTAATTTTTCATTTATAAGAGTGTTCGCACGTTTTACGGGTAAATCAACTTGCAAGTTCCAATACGTCTTAAGTGATATATCCAAAAAACAACAATCATTGAACATAATTAAACCAGAGTAAGAACCTAGCTTTATTAAATGTTTATCAAGGGTTTCAGTGAAAGAATAAAATTATCGGTTTTTCATATCAGTAAGAAACATTTCCATCTAGAAACGTGTCCAACAGAATATAGGTTCATCAAGATAAAGGTTCTAGTCATACTATATAACTAAACGTTGCATAACTCAGAAAAGCAGAGAACGAAACTGGTATTCACGCTATTTCATAAGAATACACACTGGCCAAGTATCGTGTGGTTTCTTTGTGGTAAGACAATCGAAACAGGCGTTGGAAACTTGTCGCCCTCTTGTATAAAGCGGACTATAAAACAAGGCACAGAGGTGTGTTTTGGAACTAGCAATTTTATGATGGAGAAGCCTTTTTTCAATGAAAGCTACGCTGCAGGTCTATTGGCAAGATGCATAGTAATCAGACAGATCGTGACGGAACGTGGCGACATGGACTGCGACGACGTAGCGTGTCTCTAAAATTCTTCTGATACATCGTATCTATTCTTCGCATATAAAGACACACACGCACACATATTTATTCATGTTTATATATGTCCGTTCATCTAACAAAAATATAAGATATTTACTTTATGTATGGCCTTTTGCAGACCATAAAGTAATATGAAAAGAAAAATTCTATTCGAATATAATATGTTCTATAATATGTTATTCAGAATTACATTAAAAAGAAAGATGAAAGATGAAAGCTGGAAATTAATTATTGTTTTGTCTACTTAAAAAGAAACTGAGTCCAAGTACCATTAATGTACCTTTCTTTCTTACCGATAAGATTTTGTTCAAACTAGTCTCGAGAACACAGATTATTTCAAAACTCAAATAACCAACGAAAGCTTTGATTTGTGAAATTTTTCAAAAGTTTCAAGAGATCTTGTGAAAGCTCGTGGTACGTGCTCACGAGAAAAGAACTATACCACGTTGATAATTAATTTTTCGTATAATGAAAAGAGAATCACCAAAAGAAAGAAAACCCTAAACCATTGCACGCGTTTAAACTAATTTATATACGCAAAGTAATGAACAAGCGTCAAAACTAAGAAACTGAACAGGGGGGGGGGTATTTCAGAAGAATATGTATAAGAATTATATGTCCATCTTACGAGACATAGTTTATTTATTTTTACTATTTCTTCTCTAAAATTCAACCAGAACTTGAAATCAAACGACAAACAAATAATTAAGGCGTTACAGAAATTACAAAGAAGAAAAGGCCCCGGCATGGCCAGATGGGTTAAGGCGTTCGACTCGTAATTTGAGGGTCTCGGGTTCGAATCCCCCTCGCACCAAACGTGCTCGCCCTTTCAGCCGTGGGGGCGTTATAATTTGACGGTCAATCCCACTATTCGTTGGTAAAAGAGTAGCCCAAGAGTTGGCGGTGGGTGGTGATGACTAGCTGCCTTCCCTCTAGTCTTACACTGCTAAATTGGGGACGGTTAGCGCTGATAGCAAACAAACAAATTGGAAGAAAGAAAAACGTCACTGGTCAGTAACAATGACAGTTATGATGAAGAACCGGGTTGACGTGCCACGCTATGTAACGGAAGGTACAACGTCTGGTCCCTGCGATATTGCTGAATGTGTTACAAAAGTTTAGCCATAGAAGGAAGTTATAGAGTAGCAGCCAACTGTATCAGAGTGACCGTAATAACAGGTCAGCAATTCTGAATTAGGGACGGCTACGTTTGAACTTTATAGGATGGACGTATCATCCAATTTTAGATGAAATTACCAGTCGGTAGTTAAAAATGGTAAATATTCTGTTGCAATTTAGAAATAACGATGATAGTATAATAATCTAACATTTTTCAATACAGATTGTCGATTGTTTAAGGATTAACTTTGCTCTAAATAAAAATATGTTTATGGGGTTTATGCATTCGAAACATAAAATATTAAAGATACTTAGAGTAGCGTAATGACCATTTATTGGTATTTCTATGTAAAAAAAAAAAAACTAACCTAAAAACGAAAGAGATTTGTTTCAGATATTCGCACAAAGCTACACAACAGAGCACAGTTTTCACTGTCATTCTCAACCAACCATTAATTATTCTAATGGAAGAGAGGGATTTGACCGTCACGCTTATAACACACTCACAGTCGCAGAGTGCGAATAAAGATTTTCTTCTTGAACGAAACGTCAATCATATACACTGTTGGCCAAACTCTTAAGGCCAATGAATATAAAGAAAAAATGTGAATTTTGCGTTGTTAGACTCAACCACTTATTTGAGTAGAGCTTCGAAAGATGAAAATAAGGAAAGGGAAAAAAAAAAAAAAAAAATTAGTATTTAATAGGGAAAATGTGAACACTATGAAATTAGCCTAAATACTAGCTGGTCAAAAGTTTAAGACCATACCAAAAAGAAATCCTAAACAGGGTAGGAAATGCCCAACAAGAGGTCTTAGTAGTGAGTTGCACGGTCGTCATTGCGAATAACTTCAAACATTCGCTTCAGCATGGTCGATATAAGCGTTTGCAGAAGGCTGGCTGGAATGTTATTCCAAGTGGTGAAGATGGCTTCACGAAGATCATGCACTGTTTAGAATTGACATCTATTTCTATAGACTTCCCTTTCCATCCACCCCCAAACATGTTCAATGGGGCTCAGTTCGGTGGAACACGCTGGATGGTCCAAAATAATCACGTTATTCACCATGAGAAAGTCCTTTGTCCTACGGGCATTGTGGATTGCAACGTTGTCCTGCTGAAAGATCCAGTTATTTCCACACAAGCGAGGGCCTTCAGTCAATAAGGATGCTCTCTCCAACATGCCAATGTAGCCAGCTGCTGTTTGACGCCCCTGTATAACCTGAAGCTCCAATTTTCCATGGAAGGAGAAAGCACCCCAGATCATGATGGAACCTCCTTCACGGTGTCGTGTAGAAAATGTCTCCAGTGGGATATCCTTATCGTGCCAATAACGTTGGAAGCCATCTGGACCATCCAGGTTAAATTTTTCTCATCAGAAAACAAAACCTTCGTTCACTTTTCTACATCTCATGTTTGGTGCTTCTCAGCAAAGTTTAACCAAGCCGTTTCGTTGTGTGGAAGGAGGCGTGGCCTTTGAAGACGTTTACGATTTTTAAAGCCTTTCTCTCGGAGATGCCGTCTTATTGTTCTTGAGCTGCATTCTGCGTCCGTAAGGGCCTTAATCTGGTTCGACGATCGGCATGTGTCTTGTCGGACAACCCGTCGAATCCTCCTGCTTAACGCCAGCGAAATTTTCTTGGGCCGACCACTTGAAATTCTCGTTCCGTGTCCCTCAGGGTCTTTTAAGAAATTTGCAACAGCAGTTTTACTACACCCAATCTCACCAGCGATAGCACGTGAAAGAGACTTTGCTTTTGCAGCTCAACAATTCTGCCACGTTCAAACTCTGTCAACTTTTTAGCCTTTGCCATGTGTTTTTACCCAAGGTAACACAGGAGATGTCAGTGGGAGATGTTGACAACGCTAATGCTTGAACACAAATGACTAAATTTCGTTACGTGTTTACCGATTAACACTTCGTTTCAGTAAGGTCTTAAACTTTTGAACAGCTGGTAGTTAGACTAATTTCACAGTGTTCACATTTTCCCTATTAAATACTAAAAAAGTTTTTTATTTTTATTTTCTCTTTTCTTATTTTCATCTTTCGAAGCTTTACTCACATAAGTAGTTGAATCTAACAACGTAAAATGTTCATTGGCTTTAAGATTTTGGCCAGCAGTGTATTCTTGGACCAATCTGGTGTTTAGATGAAGAACTCAGGTTAGGAGCATTATGTACATAAATATATAGTATAATATGATATGAAAATAATATCTTAAGACATATCCCTCCACAACGGTTTGACACGGATAATATGTATCATGTCATTCTACAACGGTTCGATACGGATAATATGTATCATATCATTCTACAACTGTTCGATCCGAATAATATGTATCATATCACTCTACAACAGTTCGATACGGATAATATGTATCATATCACTCTACAACGGTTCAATACGGATAATATGTATCATGTCATTCTACAACGGTTCGATACGGATAAGTTATATCATATCATTCTACAACTGTTCGATACGAATAATATGTATCATATCACTCTACAACGGTTCGATACGGATAATTTAAATCATATCACTCTGCAACGGTTCGATACGGATAAGTTATATCATATCATTCTACAACGGTTCGATACGGATAATATGTATCACATCATTCTACAACGGTTCAATACGGATAATATGTATCATATCACTCTACAACGGTTCGACACGGATAATATGTATCATATCACTCTGCAACGGTTCGATACGAATAATATGTATCATATCACTCTACAACGGTTCAATACGGATAATACGTATCATATCACTCTACAACGGTTCGATACGGATAATATGTATCATATTACTCTACAACGGTTCGATACGGATAATATGTATCATATCACTCTACAACGGTTCAATACGGATAATATGTATCATATGACTCTGTAACGTGACGTTACGAAATTCTAACGATAAAAGGTATATATAACAGAATTAATACAATGCAATGGCATGTTGAGTTTTGGTATTGTCCGAAATGCCTAGTAGATTGTGGTATACGGCAAAATACTAAAATTTTGCCCTGAGCCAGGGAAAACTCGTGTAACTTATTATAAAATGTATTGTGGAATAAGAGCACTGACGTATCACTACCAAGAGAACTACAATTCTTCTCAAGAGAAAAAAATGTATTTTTTCATTTAGATAGTTTAACCCAATAGATTCATGAATAGAACACAATGTGAACTTGATGATCTTTAGCTAAACTGGATATGTTTCAGTGTTAAACACTAACATATATGGCGGGAAATATATTGGTTTGTTTGTTTGTTTGTTTTGAACCTGCGCTGAAATATATTAGACATCAAGAAATTACACTTCAAATTCTTCTGATAAATAAATGCTGAACCAACTAGTATTTAACTCAATGTTCTAGTCCATTTCCTACACATTACTTGGGCCAAGCGCACCACAGTAGTTAGTGTACAAGACTGTGAAGCTGACGATCCATGGTTCGCGTCCCATTAGAGCTACAAAATATTGAGTTTCTTATTTCGGGGTCATGGATGGCCAAATATGATAGACCCATTCGAGTCTGACTAAATTAGACCCACGTGGGTGATGCTGAGTAGTTGGTTTCCGTCTTTATGATTATCTAAATTAGACCCACGTGGGTGATGCTAAGTAGTTGGTTTCCGTCTTTATCATTATCTAAATTAGACCCACGTGGGTGATGCTAAGTAGTTGGTTTCCGTCTTTATCATTGTCTAAATTAGACCCACGTGGGTGATGCTAAGTAGTTGGTTTCCGTCTTTACCATTGTCTAAATTAGACCCACGTGGGTGATGCTAAGTAGTTGGTTTCCGTCTTTATCATTGTCTAAATTAGACCCACGTGGGTGATGCTAAGTAGTTGGTTTCCGTCTTTATCATTATCTAAATTAGACCCACGTGGGTGATGCTGAGTAGTTGGTTTCCGTCTTTATCATTGTCTAAATTAGACCCACGTGGGTGATGCTGAGTAGTTGGTTTCCGTCTTTACCATCATATGAAGATTAACGACGACTGACGCAGATGGACATTTTAATATATATGATGAATATTTAGAGGGAATGATTTATATAAATTATAGTTTAATTTATATAAATCTTTGTTTGTTTTAAATTTCGCTCAAAGCTACACGAGGGCTATCTGCGCTATCCGTTCCTAATTTAGCAGTATAAGATTAGAGGGAAGGCAGCTAGTTATAACCACCCACCGCCAACTCTTGGGCTACTCTTTTACCAACGAATAGTGGGGTTGACTGTCACATAATAACGCCCTCACGGCTAAAAGGGCGAGCATGTTTGGTGCGACGGGGATTCGAACCGGCGACCCTCAGATTACGAGTCGAACGCCTTAATCCACCTGGCCATGCTGGGCCTAGCACGTAATAAACTGCAAATATGAAATAATGTTTCACACTTGATAATTGTGTATTATTAATATAAAGTAATAATTAACCAAGTAATTAATTAGGTATATAAAATGATACCCGATCAAGTAATGAATTAAAGACATAACGTAATAATTCAACTCTGTAACACGTCACTTCTTTCATGTTGGAAACTGTTCCTTTCTGGTCTTTCTTTTCATTAAAGATGGTTTAAATTCATAACTATCCACTTTTCATGATCGCCAAGTAATGTACTTGAAAACGTATATTACCGGTCGGAACTTGCGATATAATGGTACATCTTATAACATATGATAATTGATAATTTTGTTTAATTCGACGTTAGGTTTAGATGTCAGATACGTAGTTTAATCGTATCTTTATACCATCACAGAAGCACAATGACAGATTTGGAGCTGTATTATTAGAACCTTTTTTTATCATTACCTACCACAACTTCAATGGAAGATTTACTACTGAAGAGATCATAAAGAAAACCGTATACTTAAATAATTATTACTTTAAAGTTGTCCGTTCTATGGATACGAAAATACACCATTGGTACTATGAAGGCTCTGAGAGGGCTCTTAGATTTATTTACGAAGAACGTAAAATGTGTTTAAAAATGTTATTACACATGGAAACATTTCACTTACCTTCCCAACAAGATGGGGCAATCCCATCATATCTATTTTCCCATTCCAACCTTTTAACAGACACTTTAACTAAAAGAAAGAATGTTAGCCGCTTGTGTAGGGAGAAATGGCTTGCCAGCTCCTTGCATATCTTTCAACGGTACTTAAGCTGACGACAGAAGCCTTATAGTACCTAACCTGGCAACGGTAGTATCACAGTACCTAATGTAGTAGCAGTAACCTTATAGAACCTAGCTTAGTGACAATGATATTACAGTACCTAATCTGACGACAGTAACCTGGTATTTCCATACACAGTAACGGTAACAATTCATTACTTAATCCAATGGCATAACTCTCATAGAACTAAGATTAGAAACGGTAAAACAGTAATATTTATCATGTTAATAGCACTGTAACAAAGTTATTAGTAAATCTGAAATTAAAATAACATCATGTCTCCTCACCAGTCCTTGTGTATAAAACAAACCTAGGACCTGTTCTTTTATTAAAGTTATAAAATGACTCTGAATACAAAATTGAAAAAATATTATCCTATAAGTACCCTTCAAACGGTACATCTAACAACGGGTCAAAATTATCATATGAAGTTCATCTAAGATCAATTTTTTTTCATATTTCGTGATGACGAGAAATCAAACTTGAAATTAAAATGTATCTCAGAACGACTGGTATGGGTATTAACACTTTTATTTAAATCAAATAGAGAACAACTCTTTCTGTTCACCTGAAGATGACCTAAGAAGGTCAAAATGTTGTTCTCTGCTTTATCGGTAAAAGTGTTAATACCCATACCAGCCGTTCTGAGATACATTTTTATTTATTAACGCAAAGCTATGAAATAGATTATCTCGCGTTCTGTTCACCGAGAGGAATCAAACCCCGAGTTTTAGCGTTGTAAATCCATAAAAATTACCGCTGACCCACTCACTGGGAGACGAGTTCAAAAGATCACATTAAACTCTCTAGAATTTCCTGTATACGTTTGAATGAATTTTTTTCATAGGTATTTACAGAGCGTTATATATAACACAAACACATATATATATCTATGTAGATTAAACCGAAATACCTTTCTATGACAAGTAGTATACGTGCTTTTAACCTCTGGATTATTTCATTGACGTACAGTCATTTATACTTGTCTATTTACTGGATGGAACAACATGTTACTAGTAGCAACGTACCGATAGTCATGCAGGCCTATACACATAGTAAAACAAACTATCGCCAATAGCAACGTCCATTTACAGCATGCGTTGCCAATAGCAACAGGTTGGGTGTAATTAATTTGATGTTGACTTTTCCAACGTAACTCACATTTATTTTGGCTACAGTTTAAACAGTCTACTGACGTGTCTGATTTAATTTTTCGTCCTTTGTGGCAGTTTTAACATTTATCTAAAACGATGGTTTAGAGCTCGCAATCTTTTTCTAGGCTTCTGAGTATTTTATATGTCAAATGTGGTTTGGGTTTGATTATTTTATATGTCAAATGTGGTTTTGGTTTGTGGCAATTACTGATGCAGAGACATATAACTAAAATGTTATTCTAAACTGGAAAAATCAGAACAACTCTGAGCGATTTATAAGATGACTTTGTTGTAATCTGTTCAAATCGTAGAAGCTTTAAGGAAGTCCTTTGTCAAATGTTTGTGAACATAATCCTGTTGATATTAGCTAAATAAACCTTAAAAATCATCGTTGTAAATCCTAAGAGAGAAAATGTTTTGGAAAATATGTCTGTCTTGTTCCTGTTCTTGAAAAAGGTTTGTTTGTTTTTTAGACATACCGCTGAGCCACTAGGGGACGTATTTATTATTTGTTATTTTACACATTTTTATTGCTCTTAAAATCTTCAAATGTAGAATACACACACATTATTCTGATATTCTACAGTATCCAAGAAAGTTTCATTAACAATTAATTATAAAAGTAATATGGGAAAATAATAGTGTTTGAAATGTGCCTTCTGGTGATGTCATCTAGAAGTGCACCAATAAAAATGTGCCCCTGGTGTTGATGACGTTATATATGAAAGAAATACAAATTAAGTCAGTGCCATCGGCACGTCATTACATTTATAAGACTTGAACCACTCTAACTGGTAACTGGGTCAAGGTCATGTTTGTTTACTTCTGGTTCCAGATGACCACTTTAACTATTAATATGTTGCATGTTTTACTAAACGTTCTATACGATGGTAAACCTATAGCTGAACTGCAAAATGTTAAATTATTATATCGGATTCTCTTCGAGCAGTGAAAGTGTAGAATGTGTTTGGTTTATGGTTTGTTTGTTTGTTTGTTTTCTAAACTAAAGCTATACACTAAGCTATCTATATACTGTCCACACAGGTACCAAATCCCAATGTTACACTATTAGTTAGTGTTTTCAAATCTGAGGTGCTAATCCAAAATACGGTCGTTTTCTTGCTTTGTTTTGAATTTTGAGCAGAGCTACACGAGGGCTATCTGCGCTAGCCGTCCCTAATTTAGCAGTGAAAGACTAGAGTGAAGGCAGCTAGTCAACACCACTCACCGCCAACACTTAGGTTACTCTTCAAAGAATAATTAGATTGACTATCTGAAAGGGCGAGCATATTTAGTGTGATGAGGATTCGAACCTGCGACCCTAATATTACGAGTCGAGCGCCCTGACCACCTAGTCATGCCGAGCTCAAATCTATGTTAGAGAAGTCGCTATATCGTAACCTTTTCTCATAACATATATTTTAAAAGTGTTTACAGAAACCTGTTATCACTTTATGTGTGTGTATCTATGGTCATTGCCGTTTTCAAATACCCTATTACGAGACATCGTGCTCATCCCGGGTCCATTCAAGGGTTTGTTTTATACAAAAGACGTTTAGTTTCTCGAATACTCAAAGAGGATAAGAACCTGTGGATTAGAAACAAATCCTCTGAGGATATTTTGTTTGTTGAGAACTTACAGATATAATATAAAACTGTGTAATATTCGGATTATATATTCTAACTTACTTTGTCATCATGTTAGATCTCAGTGAAAAGAGAGTCCGGCATGGCCTGGTGGTTAAGGCACTCGACTCGTTATCCGAGTAAACAGGTAACGGAAAAGATGAACTAAATGTTAGAAAATCTCTAGAAACAATAAATATAGAGATTTAGCGCTAGGAACCATGGAAGTAAGTTTTGGAAATTGTTGTTGAATATAGTTGGCTTGCCCAGCATCATAGCCAAGTGTGTTAAGGCGCGCGACTCGTAATCTGAGGGTCGCACCAAACATGACCGCCCTTTCAGCCGTGGTAGGAATTATAATGTGATGATCAATCCCACTATTCATTAATAAAAGTGTAGCCCAAGAATTAGCGGTGGGTGGTGATGACTAGCTGCCTTTCCCTCTAGTCTTACACTGCTAAATTAGGGACGGCTAGTGCAGTTAGCCCTCATGTAGCTTTGCAAAAAATTCAAAACAAATAACTACTTACGTATCTCATGCTACCTAGTGAGAGTAAATTCAGTCTTATTAATCGATCACAATTATCATATCCTTGTTAAAGATAAAAAAGTTGAGTTTGTATGCAGTTGAAACTGGGTAAAACATTCTGGCAATCTAAACTACGATGAGCACAAGAAATAGTTTTGAGTTTTTGACAGTTTTATTTGTTTATTTATTCACTAAAGAAAACATTTCAGTACGCTAATCACCGCTATACAGATTGTCAAATAGGAAATTTCTTGGCGTTAGGAAATTACTTCTCCGAATAGACTTTTATTTCTCGTAGCGTAAGATGTTTGTCTTATAAGCTAGAGCAATTGGATAAACACTGAAATAAATGCTGAGTAGTTGTTCTTACTATCAACCATTGAGGTTCTATTTTATGCGCGGAAGAGAAACACAATTAAGGTTGTTTCCTATTTCTGTTTCACAAGGAATGTTTTCTAGAATTTTCTTTCGACGTTTTTTTTAACCATGTTTCCACCCCTGTAAAAAAATGAAACTTCAAAACAAAAGTTCCAAAATATATTAATTAAATTTCTGTTTTATTCACTCCGCCTGCTTAAAAAGTTTTTGATTTGTTTGGAATTTTGCGCAAAGCTACACGAGGGCTATCTGTGCTTAGCTGTCCCTAATTTAACAATGAAAGAATAGAAGGAAGGCAGCTAGTCATCACTACCCACCGCCAGCTCTTGGGCTACTATTTTACTGTTACGTTATAACACTCCCACGGTTGAAAAGGTTAGCATGTTTGATGTGACTGGGATTCCAACCCGCGATCCTCATCAGATCGTCAGACGAACACCCGAACCAACTGTTCATGTTAGGCCTTATTTTAAGTAAAAATAAAAATACTTTCTTTGCATACTTTATTTTGATCCATCTTTCTTAATGCCTAGATTGTATTTAACATTAATTCTGGCTGATGTATGATGCATCTAACTACAACATTAATTCTGTCTGATGTATGATACATCTAACTATAATATTAATTCTGTCTGATGTATGATGCATCTAACTACAACATTAATTCTGTCTGATGTATGATACATCTAACTACAACATTAATTCTGTCTGATGTATGATACATCTAACTATAACATTAATTCTGTCTGATGTGTGATACATCTAACTATAACATTAATTCTGTCTGATGTGTGATGCATCTAACTATAACATTAATTCTGTCTGATGTGTGATACATCTAACTATAACATTAATTCTGTCTGATGTGTGATACATCTAACTATAACATTAATTCTGTCTGATGTGTGATGCATCTAACTATAACATTAATTCTGTCTGATGTATGATACATCTAACTATAACATTAATTCTGTCTGATGTGTGATACATCTAACTATAACATTACTTCTGTCTGATGTGTGATGCATCTAACTATAACATTAATTGTGGCTGAAATCAGAACCCCGGATATAAACCGTAAATATTACCGTGTGTGTATATATATGTATATATATAAATATTACCGTGTGTGTATATATATATAATATAAATATTATCGTATGTGTATATACATGTATATGTACTCTAAACTTTGTAATTAATATAAAACATTTTATTCATCATTATTGATCTATTGCTAGGCTTAAGAGGTGCTAGGCTTAGGAGGTCGAATAACATGGATTATTTGATGCTTGACTATACGAACTAAACGTATACTACTTTAATTCGCAGTTTTTCTGGTAAATATTAAAACGTATCAGGTTATTTTTAAACAAGTTCAACTAAGTACAATATATCATCATTAGGTGGAGACCCTGGAGGTTAAGTCGCTCGATCCACAACCCGAATGAAACTTCTAAATTACTGAGCGTCGCTTGATTAATTTTAGAGCTCAGATTATATTTAACGTTAATTCTAACTGATATAATATACATCTAAGTAACGTTTTTGATAATTTGAAAAAATAACAAACTCGTGATAATTTAAGTATACGTTATACTAGTAGTTATTTAAACATTACAGATATGTCACGATATGTCAGCAACCTCTTTTATACAAACAATATCGAGTGTTCCATTTTAGTTTGGAACTTACTTAACATAGTGGAATGTTTCGCATCATTATTACATCAACCGAAAACATAAAGAAAGTCAATGAAGCTTTGTGAAACGACTCAACTTCGTGTTTTGCTTCCTTTTCTAGAATTTCTGCCAGTTGTGAAGTGGTAGTTCATAATAAAGGTTGTTTCTTAGCAGATCTCGATATCAACTCTTGTGTTCCGAAACTCTTTTAGTCTGATTGAGGCTTCCTTGAATTGAATAAAAAACTTAAGCCCCCAACCTACAAAAAAAATCTCTCCAAATGTGATTTATCAATTTCAAAAATTAATTACCAATAAACTTTAACAATATCTAAGAAGAAATTTATATATTAAATATAGTATAATATAGTGTTTTATTTTCAATATATATATTATAGTTAGACCATTAGCAATTAATTTTATTTAATTAACTTTCTAAACTGGTGAGTAGGCCCGGCATGGCCACGTGAGTTAAGGCGTTTGACTCGTAATCTGAGGGTCGCGGGTCCGAATCCCCGTCGCACCAAACATGCTCGCCCTTTCAGCCGTGGGAGCGTTAAAAAGTGACGGTCAATACCACTATTCGTTGGTAAAAGAGTAACCCAAGAGTTG
Source organism: Tachypleus tridentatus (assembly GCF_004210375.1). Lineage (NCBI taxonomy): Eukaryota > Metazoa > Arthropoda > Merostomata > Xiphosura > Limulidae > Tachypleus > Tachypleus tridentatus. The sequence continues at coordinate 141,590,429 of NC_134826.1, forward strand.
GCGGTGGGTGGTGATGACTATCTGTCTTCCCTCTAGTCTTACAATGCTAAATTAGAGACGGCTAGCGCAGATAGCCCTCGTGCAGCTTTGCGCGACATTCAAAACAAACACACTGATGTGTAATTAAATACACATTTAACTTTATTTAAGGTTTAAATTATTTTCTTTCCAAAATATGAAGCAATCTTGTAATTTAATTAATTCAGCATAATTTGTATTGACTTATTGTTTATTTAGTATTAAAAGTAATTCAGAATTTCTGTTTTTGGTCCATATTTTTGGCGACCCATCAGATAAATCTTCACGGCCTCCAACGAAACCGCGCCTCCAGCTTCGTCCAGAGCTGTAAAGTGTGGCTCGCTTTGTTGCAGGAAACAGATTAACAACCTGAGGACGTACTGCAATGGTTAGGACATTCCCGACCCACTCGGAAATAAAACGTATACGACCATTCAGTGTCAGATTGCTAAAATACCGCAAATACATTTACATGTTTGCCAAAGGGCATTGTGCTTAATAACAAGTAAACAATAAATATAATCAATAGACTCACATGTAAAACAATACATTACAAGTACAATGTGTAAAGTTAAAATATTTACAGATACGTGAGACTTGTCAATTAACAAAAGTTTTTTGAATAAAAATATACGCACGGTTTTATTTCAGATAAATAAGCACGACCCTAAGGAACAGGGAGATATTGAGTTTCTATTACTGTTCACAATAAAACTACTACTGTTGACAATAAAACTATTACTTTTCACAATAAAACTATTACTGTTCACAATAAAACTATTACTGCTCACAATAAAACTCCTACTGTTCACAATAAAACTATTACTGCTCACAATAAAACTATTACTGCTCACAATGAAACTACTACTGTTTACAATAAAACTATTACTGTTCACAATAAAACTATTACTGCTTACAATGAAACTACTACTGTTCACAATAAAACTATTACTGCTCACAATAAAACTCCTACTGTGTGCTCTTTATTATCTTATCAATAGCATCAACAAATGTCTCGTTTATTATCTTAGTAATAGCAACAAAACATATCTTCTAGTATTAGTTATGTGTTTAATAAAAATAGAGATATGTTCAGCGCCACCACAATAACTTTTTCGTTTGTGATGGGGATTGGTGGGTCTCTTTTACACCTGTAACTTTACTCCCTTTTTTATACCCACAACTTTACTCCTATCTTTTACACCTGTAACTTTACTCTCATCTTTTATACCTGTAACTTTACTCCCATCTTTTACACCTGTAACTTTACTCCCATCTTTTATACCCGTAACTTTACTCCCATCTTTTATACCCGTAACATTTCTCCCATCTTTTATACGTGTAACTTTACTTCCATCTTTTATACTTGTAACTTTAATCCCATCGTTTATACTCGTAAATTTACTCCCATCTTTTACACCTGTAACTTTACCCTCATATTTTATACCTGTAACTTTACTTCCATCTTTTATACCTGTAACTTTACTCCCGTCTTTTATTCCTGTAACTTTACTCCCATCTTTTATACGTGTAACTTTACTCCCATCTTTTATACTTGTAACTTTAATCCCATCGTTTATACCCGTAATTTTACTCCCATCTTTTACACCTGTAACTTTACTCCCATCTTTTATACCCGTAACTTTACTCCCATTTTGTATGATTTGTGAGTTTTTCAACTGCTACGAACAAAATTGAAGGAGTCCGATTTAAAATCTTATGCCCTTTGGTTCCACGTCATGGAATAATCTCACTATGTCCTTCCCCAATAAGAACTATATTTTATTTCTCCGGTCATTTCACGTGGCCATGGTGGGCCACCTGGTTATGTTGTTCCTAAGATTTAGTACAATAAAATCGTTGGAACGTTAATTGGATTAGGTACTATACATTGCACGTGTTCCGAACATTTGGTGTTGTCTATACGAACCTCATATTTCACGTTACAAAAGAAAAAAAAAATGGTATGTTGAGAAAATCACTCTCGTAAAGTCGAAATAAAGAAAGATTTCTTTTCCTAATTTGGTTTCTGACATTCAAACCATTAATAACTGTCGGTTGTAAATTTCGTATCACGTAATAACAAAAAAGAAACTGAAACTGACGCGCTCGTTTCTCTGTGCGAGAGAAAATTTCTAAACTTTTTCCCTTAATTTGTCACAGCGGCAAATTAAAGCAAATTTATGTAAATATGTAATTGAATTTTAATATATTCTCATCAGGAAATCGTTAGAGGTTTGATGATTTGTGGTAATTAAAGTGTTTGGCGTGTTTCTTTAAGTATAAGGCTGAGGTACCAGATGGATAATATGAGGCTAAGATAATGAACAGATACCATAACGTTAATGTACGTAATAGAAAGTACAAGGTAACAAATGAACAGTATAAGTGATGGTACTTTCTTTGTGATTTCTCTGAACGTTACATCAGTTGTGTAGCTATTCATGTAGATGACAATAGTCCAAGTTTTTCAGCAGCAGATTTGTTTTTGGTCTGACAGAGGAGGTTTATATCTCCTCAACAGATACATCTTGAAAGTTTTTAAAATATATATCAGAATCGAGAAATAAATAAAAACAAATCTCTCCATCGATATTTAAACTAATAGTTAACACATAACAAATGTATTTTAAGCTGGAAAATGTATCATGATGGGTGTCTCGACAATATTCCCTTATCGGGTGTTTTCTGCGCATATTTCCAATGAGCTGTTATTAACTTAAGATGCAGAAGTTAGATTGTTTATTTAGAGTAACTCACGACAGTTACTTGGAGTAAAATAAAGCAATAAAGTCACAGTAATAAGACAAACTAATTAAGACAGGCGGCTCCTGTCGCCATCGTTAATTAAAACCTAAATTTGTTGTGCGGTTACAACTTAATTTGTTTTATTTTCAGAAGCTTTTCCATGCGATTTCCGCATTTGAATTAAATATTTTTACTTAGTATTACACATCTGTCATTCACCTGTTATTTCTGTTTTTCCTTAAATACTGCCCGGCATGGCCAAGTGGGTTAAGGCGTTTGATTCGTAATCTGAGGGTCGCGGGTTCGAGTCTCCTTTGCACCAGACATGCTTGCTTTTTCAGCCGTGGGGGCGCTATAATGTGACGATCAATCCCATTATTATCAATCCAGATAGCCCTCGTGTAGCTTTGCGTGAAATTCAAACCAAATCCTAAATAATTTATTTTAAGGTTACAAAAAGGATGAAAATCAACCTTTTTTTAATTTCATCTTTCTGTCCTCCCCGTTAGTACAGCGGTAAGTCTCCGGATTTACAACGCTAAAATTAGGGATTCGATTCCCCTTGGTGGGCTCAGCAAATAGCCCGATGTGACTTTGCTATAAGAAAACACACTGATCTTTCTTCTCTAACATCTCATTTTAATTTACGATGTGACTTTGCTAAAAGAAAACGCACTCGTCTTTCTTCTCTAGCATCTCTAATTTACGATCTCATTTTAATTTACGATGTGACTTTGCTACTAAAAAACTTTGCTACAAGAAAACACACTCGTCTTTCTTCTCTAACATCTCATTTTAATTTACGATGTGACTTTGCTACAAGAAAACACACTCGTCTTTCTTCTCTAACATCTCATTTTAATTTACGATGTGACTTTGCTACAAGAAAACACACTCGTCTTTCTTCTCTAACATCTCATTTTAATTTACGATGTGACTTTGCTACAAGAAAACACACTCGTCTTTCTTCTCTAACATCTCATTTTAATTTACGATGTGACTTTGCTACAAGAAAACACACTCGTCTTTCTTCTCTAACATCTCATTTTAATTTACGATGTGACTTTGCTATAAGAAAACACACTCGTATTTCTTTTCTAACATCTCATTTTAATTTACGATGTGACTTTGCTGCAAGAAAACACACTCGTCTTTCTTCTCTAACATCTCATTTTAATTTACGATGTGACTTTGCTATAACAAAACACACTCGTCTTTCTTCTCTAACATCTCATTTTAATTTTCGATGTGACTTTGCTGCAAGAAAACACACTCGTCTTTCTTCTCTAACATTTCATTTTAATTTACGATGTGACTTTGCTACAAGAAACCACACTCGTCTTTCTTCTCTAACATCTCATTTTAATTTACGATGTGACTTTGCTATAAGAAAACACACTCGTCTTTCTTCTCTAACATCTCATTTTAATTTACGATGTGACTTTGCTACAAGAAAACACACTCGTCTTTCTTCTGTAACATCTCATTTTAATTTACGATGTGACTTTGCTATAAGAAAACACACTCGTCTTTCTTCTCTAACATCTCATTTTAATTTACGATGTGACTTTGCTGCAAGAAAACACACTCGTCTTTCTTCTCTAACATCTCATTTTAATTTACGATGTGACTTTGCTACAAGAAACCACACTCGTCTTTCTTCTCTAACATCTCATTTTAATTTACGATGTGACTTTGCTATAAGAAAACACACTCGTCTTTCTTCTCTAACATCTCATTTAATTTACGATGTGACTTTGCTATAAGAAAACACACTCGTCTTTCTTCTCTAACATCTCATTTTAATTTACGATGTGACTTTGCTACAAGAAACCACACTCGTATTTCTTCTCTAACATCTCATTTTAATTTACGATGTGACTTTGCTACAAGAAAACACACTCGTCTTTCTTCTCTAACATCTCATTTTAATTTACAATGTGACTTTGCTATAAGAAAACACACTCGTCTTTCTTCTCTAACATCTCATTTTAATTTACGATGTGACTTTGCTACAAGAAAACGCACTCGTCTTTCTTCTCTAACATCTCATTTTAATTTACGATGTGACTTTGCTACAAGAAAACACACTCGTCTTTCTTCTGTAACATCTCATTTTAATTTACGATGTGACTTTGCTACAAGAAAACACACTCGTCTTTCTTCTGTAACATCTCATTTTAATTTACGATGTGACTTTGCTACAAGAAACCACACTCGTCTTTCTTCTGTAACATCTCATTTTAATTTACGATGTGACTTTGCTATAAGAAAACACACTCGTCTTTCTTCTCTAACATCTCATTTTAATTTACGATGTGACTTTGCTACAAGAAAACACACTCGTCTTTCTTCTCTAACATCTCATTTTAATTTACGATGTGACTTTGCTACAAGAAAACACACTCGTCTTTTTTCTCTAACATCTCATTTTAATTTACGATGTGACTTTGCTATAAGAAAACACACTCGTCTTTCTTCTCTAACATCTCATTTTAATTTACGATGTGACTTTGCTACAAGAAACCACACTCGTCTTTCTTCTCTAACATCTCATTTTAATTTACGATGTGACTTTGCTATAAGAAAACACACTCGTCTTTCTTCTCTAACATCTCATTTTAATTTACGATGTGACTTTGCTATAAGAAAACACACTCGTCTTTCTTCTCTAACATCTCATTTTAATTTACGATGTGACTTTGCTACAAGAAAACACACTCGTCTTTCTTCTCTAACATCTCATTTTAATTTACGATGTGACTTTGCTATAAGAAAACACACTCGTCTTTCTTCTCTAACATCTCATTTTAATTTACGATGTGACTTTGCTATAAGAAAACACACTCGTCTTTCTTCTCTAACATCTCATTTTAATTTACGATGTGACTTTGCTATAAGAAAACACACTCGTCTTTCTTCTCTAACATCTCATTTTAATTTACGATGTGACTTTGCTGTAAGAAAACACACTCGTCTTTCTTCTCTAACATCTCATTCTAATTTACGAAGTCACGTCTTACCATTTTATTATTGTTTGTGTGTGTTTTTCTTTTATCAAAGGCACATCGGACTATCTGCTGAGCCCATCGAGGCGAATCGAACGACTGATTTTAGCGTTGTAAATCCGTAAACTTACCGCTGTACTAGCGCGGGGCTTATTGTTGTTATTTCACATATTCGTTTCCGTGGAAAGAAACTTCTTGTTATATTTGTGTTGCCTCAACCTTTCAGTTCTTTATTGGGTACACTCACCATGTTCGTTTGAAACTGTGATTTACTCTATCAATGGCGAGTTCTTTTCTATTACATCAAAGACTGTCAATTCTTCGTTTCCTCGGGTTTCTGTTTGTTATTTCATTTCACTTGAAAGGGATCTACGTATATTTAGTTTCATTCATGCGCCAGTACCTTAAAGTAAAAAGAAAAGGAAAAAGGGGAAACCTCTTTTAAGTCAAAGCATCTTAAAATATTTTAAAATCGAGTTTTAAAATCGCAAGTTTATAACATTAAAAAGTGTGGTACAGGGCACCTCTACCATTTTAATATTGCAGAAGGCAGGTACAGGCCAGCCTTAACGTTATTCGATTCTCCAAATACGATAGCCGGCCCGCCATGGCCAGGTGGTTAAGGCTTGCGACTCGTTATCTGAGGGTCGGGGGTTCGCATTCCCGTCGCGCCAAACATGCTCGCATTTTCAGCCGTGGGGGCGATATAATGTGACGGTCAATCCCACTATTCGTTGGTAAAAGAGTAGCCCAAGAATTGGCGGTGGGTGGTGATGACTAGCTACCTTCCCTCTAGTCTTACACTGCTAAATTAGGGACGGCTAGCACAGAGTGCCCTCGAGTAGCTTTGTGCGAAATTCAAAAACAAACAATACGAATGCTTTTCAGTTTTATTTCCCAACATACATACGCACGCATATAAAAAGTGATTTAAGTTTTATTCGAAAATTTCAAAAAAATCCACAATTACGTCATTAACCCACTATCATTCTTGATGAATTTGTTTTTAGTTCAAGAACTTCAAAGAAAACGTTTCGCTATAAAAACCTGAATGGTCAGACATATAAAGAGGTTCAGTCCCATACATCCTACCGTGAATTGGGCTGACTTGAGAAATCAAATCGACATTTTGATTGTGGTATTATTTGCATATAATGTAAAATGATTTGTAGTTCACTCCTGGATAGCTTAGACGGTTCACCACTGTAATGTGCTCAGTTGTGATGTCAACATACCCGTGTTTGTGTTACGGTTTTTTAGTTAAATGTCTACCCGGATAAAACGCACATAACTATACAACCACCCTTAGTTACAGGCTCTAATGAGGAACAGATGCATTCCTATAGAAATGCACGGCCTTAAGATTAGTTATCTGTATTATACTATGAAAAATGTGCTGCTAATTCTAGATGCAAAATATATTCATTTGACGATGTAAAATTGTCGATTTCCAGAAGTGAGCTGTTTTGAAATGCTGATCTCAATCATATGTAAAACTAATACACTTACAGTCATGTGAAAAAGTTAGGGCACCCTATGAAAGCCTGTGTATTTTTGTAACATTTTCGATATATATAGATATTTAATTTCAATTTCAACAATACTGAGAGATTATAGGAATATAACTAAACAATTAAAACTGAAGAAAAGACTTTTCAAGATCTTCTGTAAATGTAATTTTACAAAAATGCTTATTCTCACCGAGGAAAAAGTTAGGACACCCTTACCCCTAATAGCTAGTGTTACCCCTTTTGCTGAAATAACTTCAGTGAGACGCTTCTTGTAGCCATCTACCAGTCTCTGACATCGGTCTGAAAAAAATTTGCCCCGCTCCTCCGTCGCGCCAAACATGCTCGCCCTTTCAGCCGTGGGGACATTATAATGTGACAGTCAATTCCACTATTCGTTGGTAAAAGAGTAGCCCAAGAGTTGGCGGTGGGTGGTGATGACTAGCTGCTTTCCCTCTAGCCTTACACTGCTAAATTAGGGACGGCTAGCGCAGATAGCCCTCGAGTAGCTTTGTGCGAAATTATAAGCAAACAAACAATGTAATTCAAACACATATTAATAACAATAAAACTAGGTCAAAAACTTATTCGCACCTTATAATATAATGGCTTAAAATACTATAATACCAAACAAGTCCTACAAAAAACTACGAACTATTCTAGTTTACAACAATATCCTGTGTTTGTTTGAAGCGAAGCACAAAGCTACACAATGGGCTCTATGTGCTCTGCCTATCACAGGTGACGAACTCCAGTTTCTAGCGTTAAAAGTCTATAGATACCGCTGTGCTGCTCGGGAGGAGACCGCAATATGGCTGTAAAGTGTATTTGTTATCTAACGCTATACATAGTTTATACGAGTTATTGTATAGAAAGTTGGAATTCACTTAGCTGTATAATGACTGCCATGTTCATTCTTTCACATCGATCGTCTCCAGCTGAAAGTTCGAATATATTTGATAACAGTGATTCAAACCGGCGATCCTTAGCTTATGAGCCGAGCGTTTTAATCAGCAGCTCCCATCTGGTAGAGAGAATCTCTATCCACCAACACAAATAAAACAAACATTGTATAGATATGTTAAATATACAGGCGCTCGACTCGTAATCTTAGGGTCGCGGGTTTGTAGCTCCGTAGCCAAATATGCTCATCCTTTCGGCCGTGGGGTCATTATAATGTAATGGTCAATCCCACTATTCGTTGCTAAAAGAGTAGCCCAACAAATGGCGGTAGGTGGTGATAACTAGCAGCCTTTCCTCTAGTCTTTCGGTGCAAAATTCGAGACAGCTAGCGCAGTCGTTATAATGGGGTCGGTATAAGTAATGGTCAATCCCACTATTCGTTGCTAAAAGAATAGCCCAACAGATGGCGGTAGATGGTGATGATGATAAAACACATTTGTAAAGTTTTGGGACTCAGGTTAACAGCTGATGACGTTACTGATTGGCTCGACACCCTAGCCCCCTAGTGACACAGAGGAATGTCTGCGGACTCACACAGCCAGATATCGGGTTTCGAAACTCGTGATGGTTAGAGCACGGATAGTACTGCGAAGGACTGCTTCCATGGAAACAGTACCCGCGGTATGATCATAAACTTTTTCGAAAGAAAATCTGGTAGACTTTTTTCCCTTTCTTTGCTGAAAGATCTTGTACAAAGGTCTCATAACAAAGTAGATCACAACGTATACAACACGCAGAACAAGAACAAAAAGTTAATAACTGCTCATGACAGAAATGTTATAATATAGGACATTAGACAATATTCACTCTGAACAAATCGAAATAAAAATCGGTGGTCTTTCTATAAAAACACATGGAATAAAAATACACGACTTTTTAAGAAGTTTCACCTGTTTGTGTCTTTTGGTTGGGGCTCCACTTATATTGTTAGGAAGATACTCATGTTCAATACATTTCTGTACGAGGTTCCCTGATTTTTCTATTAGTTAAATGAGCACAGAAAGATATTCTTACTTCACTTCACACTTGTGGTTCACATCCTATTATTTTAATGCTATATATTTCTTCTTATTGTTTAGGTGTGAGACAATATTGATGATTGTTGTTACAAAATATTGTATCTCTATTATTTTCTAAATTATAACTTTCGCTGGTATTTTCATATTAGAGTCTACATTGACATGGAGTGTTACAGCCAGTGTTTCTAACAGGGCCTGCATTCACAAGGAAAGTTATAACTAGTGTTTGTAACGGAGTCAACATTCACAAGGAAAGTTATAACTAGTGTTTGTAACCGAGTCAACATTCACAAGGAAAGTTATAACTAGTGTTTGTAACCGAGTCAACATTCACAAGGAAAGTTATAACTAGTGTTTGTAACAGTCTAGATTCACAAGGAATGTTAAACCTAGTGTTTGTAATAGAACCTACATTCACAAGGAATGTTATAACTAGTGTTAGTAATAGAACCTACATTCACAAGAAATGTTATACCTAGTGTTTGTAATAGAACCTACATTCACAAGGAGTGTTATACCTAGTGTTTGTAATAGAACCTACATTCACAAGGAATGTTATACCTGGTGTTTGTAATAGAACCTACATTCACAAGAGGTGTTATGAATAGTGTATATTTAAGACTGTACTACTTTCATCAGTATTGTGTTCCGACTTTATCATGTTTTCACGTCATTAAATGTTACCAAAGCGACGTTTGTTGTACGGAGATATGTCTGTTTAATGTCATTCCCTGTCTGTTTATACTTGATTTTTATACGTTTTACCCTCCATGAGCTACTTACATTAATACGTTTTATTCTTTTCCTATAAGAATGTTATGTATTACTAATTCTATTCATGCTGGAAAATAGTTCGTCTATGATTCTAGTCTTTCACTTTGTCGATTTGTTTTTATTCATGGTTGAAATATTTACCCGGTATTTCGGCTTTCCTGTAAATGCCCTGGTGTACGATCTGTATGTCTTGGAGATCAATGTGCTTGGAAAGAGAAATGTGTTGATCAATGTGCTTGGAAATAGAAATGTGTTGATCAATGTGTTTGGAAAGAGAAATGTGTTGATCAATGTGTTTGGAAAGAGAAATGTGTTGATCAATGTGTTTGGAAAGATAAATGTGTTGATCAATGTGCTTGGAAAGAGAAATGTGTTGATCAATGTGTTTGGAAAGAAAAATGTGTTGATCAATGTGCTTGGAAAGAGAAATGTGTTGATCAATGTGTTTGGAAAGAGAAATGTGTTGTCTACTTACATTCTGGGTCACGTGCGCGATGTCCGTCAGCTCGTGAATCTTGGATTCTTCTTCTTGTTGCGTGACCAAACAAGAAATCATCAAATGGATCCGTTTTTAATTTCTTTTTTGAAATTAGAAACTTTTTAAAATCAATATTTTTATAACCGCCATTTTGTTTTTTTTCTCTTCACGATGCTGCCACGTCATCGAGTTGACTGACGTAATAAAAATGTCGAATCTATTTAGAAACTGATAAACTATCGTAGCTAATGGCTAGTGTTTTCATTAGGAACAACATTACCTCTCAATATGCAGGGAAAATCGCCTTGTGAAATGGGAAAAGTTCACGACCCTATCACAACAAACATTTTCGCCCTTTCAGCTGTTGGGACGTTAAAATGTGACAGTCAGTCTCACTTTTCGTTGCTAAAAGAGTAGCCCAAGAGATGGCGGTAGGTGGTGATAACTAGCTGCCTTTCCTCTAGTCTTTCACTGCTAAACTAGAGACAGCTAGCGCAGATAGCCTTGTTGTAGCGTTTAGCGAAATTCTAAAGAAACAAACAAAACCACAGATCTCTCTGGAAAATAAGAGAATATCGTAGCTAAGAGCTAGTGTTTGATCAGTAATCAATTAGAAGTCCAGTGGCAGGGTATGTCACCATGGAGATAAGAAATGCTTTACCATTGTTATAACTGGGCTGATTAGGTTTAGCATTAGTCATTTATGCAGCATAACTGTTTGTGTTACGACTTTGTAGATTAATGTGTACCGATATGTCTTCATATGTTACGACTTTGTAGATTAATGTGTACCGATATGTCTTCATATGTTACGACTTTGTAGATTAATGTGTACCGGTATCTTCACATGTTACGACTTTGTAGATTAATGTGTACCGATGTATCTTCACATGTTACGACTTTGTAGATTAATGTGTACCGGTGTATCTTCACATGTTACGACTTTGTAGATTAATGTGTACCGGTGTATCTTCACATGTTACGACTTTGTAGATTAATGTGTAGCGGTGTATCTTCACATGTTACGACTTTGTAGATTAATGTGTACCGGTGTATCTTCACATGTTACGACTTTGTAGATTAATGTGTACCGGTGTATCTTCACATGTTACGACTTTGTAGATTAATGTGTACCGGTGTATCTTCACATGTTACGACTTTGTAGATTAATGTGTACCGATGTATCTTCACATGTTACGACTTTGTAGATTAATGTGTACCGGTGTATCTTCACATGTTACGACTTTGTAGATTAATGTGTACTGGTGTATCTTCACATGTTACGACTTTGTAGATTAATGTGTACCGGTATGTTTTCATATGTTACGACTTTGTAGATTAATGTGTACCGGTGTATCTTCACATGTTACGACTTTGTAGATTAATGTGTACCGGTATGTCTTCACATGCTACGACTTTGTAGATTAATGTGTACCGGTATGTCTTCACATGCTACGACTTTGTAGATTAATGTGTACCGGTGTATCTTCACATGTTACGACTTTGTAGATTAATGTGTACCGGTATGTCTTCACATGTTACGACTTTGTAGATTAATGTGTATCGGTATGTCTTCACATGTTACGACTTTGTAGATTAATGTGTACCGGTATGTCGTCACATGCTACGACCTTGTAGATTAATGTGTACCGGTGTATCTTCACATGTTACGATTTTGTAGATTAATGTGTACCGGTATGTCTTCACATGTTACGACTTTGTAGATTAATGTGTACCGGTATGTCTTCACATGTTACGACTTTGTAGATTAATGTGTACCGGTATGTCTTCATACAAAATAAGAAATCCACATACTCATGATGACATCTTACATCTCAGAACATGTGGTTTTTGAACCTTAACCTTACAATAGAGATCATGTGCTTTTTTAATCTTACAATGGAGAACACGCTACTAAACTGAAAACTATATTCATTAAATAATTTCTATGTACTTTGAGGTTTAGTAAAAAGAAACTTTTCTAAGAACAGCATTTCTCACACATTTTAATCTAAATAACTGGCTACAACATGATGCTATGGTATAGTATATCGATATATGTGTTTGTCTTTTATTTCATGTGAGGCTACTCTGCGCTGCTCCTATCTAATTTAGAAGTAGTTCGGTTTGTTTTGAATTTCGCGCAAAGCTACACGAGGGTTATCTGTGCTAGCCGTCCCTAATTTAGTAGTGTAAGACTAGAGGGAAGGCAGCTTGTCATCACCACCAACCGCCAACTCTTGGGCTGCTCTTTTACCAACGAATAGTGGGATTGACCGTCACATTATAACCCCCCTACGGCTGAAAGGGTGAGCTTGTTTGGTGCGACGGGGATTCGAATTCGCCATCTTCAGATTACGAGTCGAAAGCCTTAAACCACCTGGTCATGCCAGGCCAAATTTAAAAGTGATAACCTAAAGAAACGGCAGCTAACCAACAACACCCACCATTAACTTTTGGGATATCTCTAATCAAATTGTAGGATCGAGCGTCACATTATAACGTCGCCACGACTGAAATAGAGGGCAAACTGGGTGACATAATTCGAACCTACGACTCGCAGATTGCAAATCGAGCACCTTAAACACGAGGTACCCAGCATTAACTCTTAAGAACTGAAAGCACGTGCCACAGAGTCATCGATGACGTATTAATGACACAAGTTCCCTTTTTTTTTCGTCATGAAAGACAATTAGAAATGTGAGGTCACTCAGAGCCCGCCAATAACCAACAGATTTATTTTTGAATATTAGTAATTGCAGTTGTTTTCCATACGTTGCAACATTCTATTGAACAGGTTCTGTCAATTGATGAATATAAAAGACGGTAATTATTAGATGATACCTAATATGTCAAAAAGAATTAGATTAAGTTATAATAACGAGACATATTTAATGCCTAATATGTCATAAAGAGCTCGAGCACGTTATAATAATGAGATATTTTATACCCAATGTCAAAAAAAAATTCGATTACCTTGTAATAACAAGACACATAGGAACAAAATGGAAGTAATAATCCATCAATAATGATGCAATACATAACATGGCAAGGTAAAGCTGAGCAGATCCACATAGCCAGAGGTTTCTATACTAGAGTTTACATCTATGTGAGTAAATTCGTTTTGTAACACACAAGTTAAAAGACTGAAGAACTTTAGACGAGTAACTTGCTATTTTCTCCCATAGTGATAACAACCAGCAAGTTAATTACCGATATGAATCAGTGAAATATATTTTATTTCTTTTAAATAGAGGCGAAATACCATCAGTTAATATGAACAAAGAAACTTAGCAAGCAGTGATGATAACTCTTATAACGCACCCATGTTCTAGTGAGCGTTATTTTGAAGTAACGGAATCCCAACCATAGATCTTCAGATTCATACTAACAGCTAGGCCAGGAGGGTAAAATTTATGGATGTATATGGCTATGGAAGTAGGGCAGAACAAGCTGGATAGCATTTTGTACAATATCTAAAAACGACCACTGCTCGGTTTTTAGGGTTAATTTCGCCCAATTCGAGCAGTTGAGAGAAGGAACAGTTTATTTTCTTAGGTATATATAAGTTACTCTAGCGTCCTATATCCCCTCTGGTCAAAGGCTTTTGAACATTTCCAAACAAATGCAAATTATTAGGAAAAGCTGAATTAGCGAAGCAGAAATCTATGCCTCATTAACGCTATTTACTAACTAGCTCTCGAAAACTCTTGGCACGAAGCCAAGACACGTCACGTGATTAACCCAGTGGCAAAAGAGATTTAATATTCCTGTAATTCATCAGTGGTTTATAACCACAGTAACAAAACTGCTTCCAAATAACTGCCACACTTTTAAACAGCAGTCACGAAATACAATTGGAGAGATAAGATATCAAGATTTTAATTTAAGTTACGATCTATAACTTGGAAATTTATACCACCAGTAAGTCGGCCTAGAAAAATTGTTGAGTAAAGTTACCGACAAATATTTCATGACGTCAAAATAATAAGTACTGTTTATCTGTTTCGGCGCAAAGCAACACAGTAGGCCATAAGCGATCTATTCAACGTGGAGAATAGAACCCCTAATTTTAGTATTGCACGTGACAAAGTTACTGCCCATCCACTCCGGAATAAACAGAAATATTTACGTTATATATGTTATGTGGACTTTCTACGGATAAATATCATTTTTGGTGTAATCTGTTGTTATTTCAAAGCTTTCAAGTTTTGAAATTTTCACTTTTTACTGGAAATTACATAGTCTCAAGGTACATCTGAAGTAAGGCCCTGGCACGGCCTGAAGGTTAGAGATAGTGCTAGACTCAGAATCTGTGAATCGAGAATTCGAATCCCTTTCACAGAGCATTTCTGCTTTTTTAGCCGTGAGGGAGTTATTTAAGCGACAGTAGATCCCACTATTCGTTGGTAAAAGAGTAGCCCAAGAGTTAGCAGTGGGTAGTGTTGATAGATGTTTGGTACAAAAATTACTTGTTGTATTTTAGCAGGTATCTATGCTGTTTATATCGAGAGGATCAAACCTTGGACCTATCATTATACGCTCTCAAGCTTACCGCTGAACCATCGATGGATATTTATTATAATAAAACAAAAAACTCGAATAAACAAGACGTAATTATATAAATTCGTTTGAAAACATTCGAAATATTTCTCATCTGTAGTGGATATTACTGTTAGCCGATTCTTACTAACTAACTTATCAATAACAAAATACAAAGGCCTGGCATCGCCTGTTGGATAGGGTGCTTGACTCGCAGCTCGCGGGTTCGAATCTTCATTACTAATAATGCTCGTCCTCTTAACTATTCGTTGGTTAAAGAGTAGCCTAAGAGTTGGCGATGTGTGGTGTTTAATAGATGCCTTCCATCTAGTCCAGCACTACTGAGACAGGGACGACTAGCGCAGACAGCCCACGCAGACAGGTCACGTGTACCTTAATGCGAAGTTGAAAACGAACCAAACAAAATATTATTTTTAATATATAACAAAAATCAGTTATTAAGCGATTGTTTAAAGAAAACAATAAAAAGGAGAGAATCTTAAGCCATCAAAGAAGAACGTCTTCTGACTTCACTTCTAGGCTCGAAAATATCAAACCCAGCTTCTTTCAAAAAATATCGTTTAGCTACTAAAAATGGGAAACCCTTTAGAAGTCATTGAAACACGTCAAGCAGTTAGCGGTAATTAAAAGTCTGTCTGTCTGTCTGTCTGTCTCTTAATCAGGGAACAACATATGTCTCATTAACGACATCAACATTTTGTGGGTGAAGTACCTTCAGCGATGTTTTGATCTTTAAAACGTTTTAGACAAGATTCTAAGTATTAATATATGGGCCCCCAAAGTAATGCCCCAGAACGAAGTAATCCTTTATTATAAGATTTAGTTAGTATATTTCAATTATACGTGTAACAACACATTATTAATAGGTCTGTTATGTTTCTAAACACCTTGTTCTTAGAGGATCTTCAAAAATTGGAAGAACGTATAACAATAGTGTTCCAATTCCACTATATTCGCCATGTCCATAGTGTTCCAATCTCACTATTTTCGCCATGTCCATAGTGTTCTAATCCCACTATATTCGCCATGTCCATAATATCTCTAACCACTATATTCGCCATGTCCATAGTGTTGCAATCCCACTATAATCGCCGTGTCCATAGTGTTCCAATCCCACTATAATCGCCGTGTCCATAGTGTTCTAATCCCACTATAATCGCCGTGTCCATAGTGTTCCAATCCCACTATAATCGCCGTGTCCATAGTGTTCCAATCCCACTATAATCGCCGTGTCCATAGTGTTCCAATCCCACTATATTCGCCATGTCCATAATATCTTTAACCACTATATTCGCCATGTCCATAGTGTTGCAATCCCACTATATTCGTCATGTCCATAGTGTTCCAATCTCACTATATTCGCCATGTCCATAATATCTCTAACCACTATATTCGCCATGTCCATAGTGTTGCAATCCCACTATAATCACCATGTCCATAGTGTTCTAATCCCACTATAATCGCCGTGTCCATAGTGTTCCAATCCCACTATATTCACCATGTCCATAGTGTTCTAAACCCATTATATTCTCCATGTCCATAGTGTTCCAATCCCACTATATTCGCCATGTCCATAGTGTTCCAATCCCATTATATTCTCCATGTCCATAGTGTTCCAATCCCACTATAATCGCCGTGTCCATAGTGTTCCAATCCCACTATAATCGCCGTGTCCATAGTGTTCCAATCCCACTATATTCGCCATGTCCATAATATCTTTAACCACTATATTCGCCATGTCCATAGTGTTGCAATCCCACTATATTCGTCATGTCCATAGTGTTCCAATCTCACTATATTCGCCATGTCCATAATATCTCTAACCACTATATTCGCCATGTCCATAGTGTTGCAATCCCACTATAATCACCATGTCCATAGTGTTCCAATCCCACTATATTCGCCATGTCCATAGTGTTCCAATCCCATTATATTCTCCATGTCCATAGTGTTCCAATCCCATTATATTCTCCATGTCCATAGTGTTCCAATCCCACTATAATCGCCATGTCCATAGTGTTCCAATCCCACTATATTCACCATGTCTATAGTGTTCTAAACCCATTATATTCTCCATGTCCATAGTGTTCCAATCCCACTATATTCGCCATGTCCATAGTGTTCCAATCCCACTATATTCGCCATGTCCATAGTGTTCCAATCCCATTATATTCTCCATGTCCATAGTGTTCCAATCCCACTATAATCGCCATGTCCATAGTGTTCCAATCTCACTATATTCGCCATGTCCACAGTGTTCTAAACCCATTATATTCTCCATGTCCATAGTGTTCCAATCTCACTATATTCGCCATGTCCATAATATCTCTAACCACTATATTCGCCATGTCCATAGTGTTCCAATCCCATTATATTCTCCATGTCCATAGTGTTCCAATCCCACTATATTCGCCATGTCCATAGTGTTCTAAACCCATTATATTCTCCATGTCCATAGTGTTCCAATCCCACTATAATCGCCATGTCCATAGTGTTCCAATCTCACTATATTCGCCATGTCCATAGTGTTCTAAACCCATTATATTCTCCATGTCCATAGTGTTCCAATCTCACTATATTCGCCATGTCCATAATATCTCTAACCACTATATTCGCCATGTCCATAGTGTTGCAATCCCACTATAATCGCCATGTCCATAGTGTTCTAATCCCACTATACTCGCCGTGTCCATAGTGTTCCAATCCCACTATATTCACCATGTCTATAGTGTTCTAAACCCATTATATTCTCCATGTCCATAGTGTTCCAATCCCACTATATTCGCCATGTCCATAGTGTTCCAATCCCATTATATTCTCCATGTCCATAGTGTTCCAATCCCACTGTATTCGCCATGTCCATAGTGTTCTAATCCCACTATAATCGCCGTGTCCATAGTGTTCCAATCCCACTATATTCACCATGTCTATAGTGTTCTAAACCCATTATATTCTCCATGTCCATAGTGTTCCAATCCCACTATATTCGCCATGTCCATAGTGTTCCAATCCCATTATATTCTCCATGTCCATAGTGTTCCAATCCCACTATATTCGCCATGTCCATAGTGTTCTAATCCCACTATAATCGCCGTGTACATAGTGTTCCAATCCCACTATATTCACCATGTCTATAGTGTTCTAAACCCATTATATTCTCCATGTCCATAGTGTTCCAATCCCACTATATTCGCCATGTCCATAGTGTTCCAATCCCATTATATTCTCCATGTCCATAGTGTTCCAATCCCACTATATTCGCCATGTCCATAGTGTTCTAAACCCATTATATTCTCCATGTCCATAGTGTTCCAATCCCACTATAATCGCCATGTCCATAGTGTTCCAATCTCACTATATTCGCCATGTCCATAATATCTCTAACCACTATATTCGCCATGTTCATAATATCTCTAACCACTATATTCGCCATGTCCATAGTGTTCCAATCCCACTATATTCGCCATGTCCATAGTGTTCCAATCCCATTATATTCTCCATGTCCTTAGTGTTCCAATCCCACTATATTCGCCATGTCCACAGCCAATGTCGCGTTTGCTAAAACCCAGAACTCTTCAAGCCGGCTGGGACGCAGCAAACACATTACTGATCAGAACACCGTTGATATAAATCCTTTTATAAAGCAACAGTTACTATGGTTTGTACACTTACTGATCACTTGCGTGTAAAAGCGTACACATCTTAACATTTGCTTAGAGTATTGTTTCTACGTTTTATTTTTACCATGGATCTAAGCCTTTACGACACCCAGTAAAAACTCTAATAATGTTAATGTCAAATAATTACATATAAAACACATTGATTTAAAGTATTAGAAAGTACGTAAATAAATATGAAATATTTTAATTTAATGTGTTATAAAGTAAATAGGAACAAAATACGCTCATTTAATGTGTTATAAGGAAATACATAGAGAATGCACTGACTTATTGTATTAGAAGGAATATATTCATGCGAAATACACCGAGTTACTGTATTAAAAAACAAATAACTACACACAAAGTCCTTTGGTGTTGTGTGTAAAAATAAATGAATACGTTAAGGTTAAAGATAAAAACGACTTTTTAAAACTGATTTTGTTTTGTAAATTATAATTATTGTACTGAATTTTTACATAGCAACAGGATATGCGTTGAAAAAAAAAGAGAGAGATTGGATGTTCGAATTGTTCCTAATAACTTGTGATCTCTAGAGATTATGCTTCTATACATGTTTCAAGCTATTCCTTTGTGCTGTTAGCTTCACTCAAGATTTTTCTTTTGATTGCTTATGACTAATGTGATTTATATGTTACTAAAATCCTTGAGTGTCAAATGAAAGATTTTTTTTATCTTGATCAATACTGATTGTTGTTGACACTGCGGGCCCGGCATGGCCAAGCGTGTTAAGGCGTGCGACTCGTAATCTGAGGGTTGTGGGTTCGCATCCCCGTCGCGCCAAACATGCTCGCTCTTTCAGCCGTGGGGGGCGTTATAATGTGACGGTCAATCCCACTATTCGTTGGTAAAAGAGTAGCCCAAGAGTTGGTGGTGGGTGGTGATGACTAGCTACCTTCCCTCTCGTCTTACACTACTAAATTAGGGACGACTAGTACAGATTGCCCTCGAGTAGCTTTGTGCGAAATTCAAAACAAACAAACAAACAAACTTGACACCGTGATTATCTACGGTTCTGTTGTTTCTAACTTGCCTCTTTTTTTTTATACACAATCTAGAAACGTCACTAATGTGTTTTCCAGTGGTTTAACATTTCTCACCCACGTCTCAAAACTCTGTCTCTTCCATTACACTAGTTCCATTGCAAGCTCCTATTTCGTTACTTGAAACTTCGAACGTAAAATAAGGCAAGACCCAAAAATGTGTGTAATGAAACACTAATCCCTTGTTTATTATTTTTATTGTTCTTGTCCGCAGGATTAACTTTAGGTGTTTATATTCATTTTAATGAGTAGAACTGTATCAGCTGTTTGTACAGATTTTAATGAGAATACATTATTAGCTGTTTGTACTGATTTTAATGATGATACATTATTAGCTGTTTGTACTGATTTTAATGATGATACATTATTAGCTGTTTGTACTGATTTTAATGATGATACATTATTAGCTGTTTGTACTGATTTTAATGAGAATACATTATTAGCTGTTTGTACACATTTTAATGATGATACATTATTAGCTGTTTGTACAGATTTCAATGAGAATACATTATTAGCTGTTTGTACTGATTTTAATGATGATACATTATTAGCTGTTTGTACTGATTTCAATGAGAATACATTATTAGCTGTTTGTACAGATTTTAATGAGAATACATTATTAGCTGTTTGTACTGATTTTAATGATGATACATTATTAGCTGTTTGTACTGATTTCAATGAGAACACATTATTAGCTATTTGTACTGATTTCAA
The DNA here is from genome assembly GCF_004210375.1 of Tachypleus tridentatus. Taxonomy (NCBI): domain Eukaryota; kingdom Metazoa; phylum Arthropoda; class Merostomata; order Xiphosura; family Limulidae; genus Tachypleus; species Tachypleus tridentatus. The sequence continues at coordinate 141,610,942 of NC_134826.1, forward strand.
TGAGAATACATTATTAGCTGTTTGTACAGATTTTAATGATGATACATTATTAGCTGTTTGTACTGATTTTAATGATGATACATTATTAGCTGTTTGTACTGATTTTAATGAGAACACATTATTAGGTGCTTGTACTGATTTTAATGATGATACATTATTAGCTGTTTGTACAGATTTCAATGAGAATACATTATTAGCTGTTTGTACTGATTTTAATGATGATACATTATTAGCTGTTTGTACAGATTTCAATGAGAATACATTATTAGCTGTTTGTACTGATTTTAATGATGATACATTATTAGCTGTTTGTACACATTTTAATGATGATACATCATTAGCTGTTTGTACTGATTTTAATGATGATACATTATTAGCTGTTTGTACTGATTTTAATGATGATACATTATTAGCTGTTTGTACAGATTTCAATGAGAATACATTATTAGCTGTTTGTACTAATTTTAATGATGATACATTATTAGCTGTTTGTACTGATTTCAATGAGAACACATTATTAGCTGTTTGTACTGATTTCAATGAGAATACATTATTAGCTGTTTGTACAGATTTTAATGAGAATACATTATTAGCTGTTTGTACTGATTTTAATGATGATACATTATTAGCTGTTTGTACTGATTTCAATGAGATCACATTATTAGCTGTTTGTACTGATTTCAATGAGAATACATTATTAGCTGTTTGTACACATTTTAATGAGAATACATTATTAGCTGTTTGTACTGATTTTAATGAGAATACATTGTTAGCTGTTTGTACTGATTTTAATGAGAATACATTATTAGCTGTTTGTACTGATTTTAATGAGAATACATTATTAGCTGTTTGTACTGATTTTAATGAGAATACATTATTAGCTGTTTGTACACATTTTAATGATGATACATTATTAGCTGTTTGTACTGATTTTAATGAGAATACATTATTAGCTGTTTGTACTGATTTTAATGAGAATACATTATTAGCTGTTTGTACTGATTTTAATGAGAATAAATTATTAGCTGTTTGTACTGATTTTAATAAGAATAAATTATTAGCTGTTTGCACTGATTTAATGAGGAATTCTCTATTAGTTCCTTTATAAAAGTTTTTATATCTAATATATTTATGTCCCATGCATCTATTGCCTTTCTTGAATAGTTTATGATTACAGAAACTAAAGGATATTCATAAAACATTACTGTTTTAACTGGAGAGAAAAGTTAGGTTAGGGTGATAGCGTTACTGAAGAGATTAACTTATGTCATGGTCTTTATGTTTAGAACATCTAAATGTATATGATATATGTTGCATTGTTAGGCAACACAAGAATCAGCCATCTATAATCATCAAGTTTACATCAAATCAAGATGGTAACTACATTCTGAAACTCAGCCATCTATAATTATCAAGTTTACATCCAATCAAGATGGTAACTACATTCCGAAACTCAGCCATCTATAATTATCAAGTTTACATCCAATCAAGATGGTAACTACATTCTGAAACTCAGCCATCTATAATCATCAAGTTTACATCCAATCAAGATGGTAACTACATTCTGAAACTCAGCCATCTATAATCATCACGTTTACATCATATCAAGATGGTAACTACATTCTGAAACTCAGCCATCTATAATCATCACGTTTACATCCAATCAAGATGGTAACTACATTCCGAAACTCAGCCATCTACAATCATCACGTTTACATCCAATCAAGATGGTAACTACATTCTGAAACTTAGCCATCTATAATCATCACGTTTTCATCCAATCAAGATGGTAACTACATTCTGAAACTCAGCCATCTACAATCATCACGTTTACATCAAATCAAGATGGTAACAACATTTTGAAACTCAGCCATCTATAATCATCACGTTACATCAAATCAAGATGGTAACAACATTTTGAAACTCAGCCATCTATAATCATCATGTTTACATCAAATCAAGATGGTAACTACATCCTGAAACTCAGCCATCTATAATCATCACGTTCACATCATATCAAGATGGTAACTACATTCTGAAACTCAGCCATCTATAATCATCATGTTTACATCAAATCAAGATGGTAACTACATTCTGAAACTCAGATAAATAGCAGACACTCAACGTACGCATTTGATATAAGTGTATTGAAGTATACAACATAAAATGGTCAATTAAACTTAGGAAGAGTTATAAATTATTAGTAGTGAGTTAAAGAAACATTTCTTTCTATTATTAATTATGGTCGTATCATTGCTGTTTTCGTTGTTATAATTTTCTCTTAGACTAAACGTATAAGGAACAACTGTAGTACGCTTTTGTTTACCAACGTCAGTTCTTACTAACAAACGACCCGACGTGGTCAGGTGGTTAAGGGACTTGATTCGTAATTGAAGGGTTGAGGGTTCGATTCCCCGTGACACCAAACATGCTCGCCCTTGTGGGAACGTTTTAATGTGACGATCAATCCCACTATTCGTTGGTAAAAGAGTAGCCCAAGAGTTGACGGTGGGTGGTGATGACTAGCTACCTTCCCTCTAGTCTTTCACTGCTAAAATAAGGACGGCTAGCGCAGATAGCCCTCGTATAGCTTTGCGCGAAATTCAAAACAAACCAATCTCGCTAGAAAACACACTGATTTTTCTGTTAAGATATAATATTTCATTTATACAAAAGTGTTAGAAAATGCTTATGGTCATAATTAATTGACGTAGCCGTGTATTATACAGGGTTCCATTTTCAATAATTTCGTTGTACAACTTTTAGCGAAGCCATATTTAAGTAATACAAAGCACATTTGAGGCGTGACAGTGAAAATGATGGAATTTGTTCTTTTTTATTGTATGAGCCAAAGTTAAACAGGTGATAGTTTTATAAATTATTAATGGAAACAAAGCTTCAAAATTCCCTTTGAATATAATTTGAAAAACATTTCGTGAAAACAAACAGCCAGACACTACGTAATAACATCTCTCGGTTTTGTAATGGATCAGCTTATTCAATTAGACACATAGTTACGAAACTGGTTCTGCAGAAATGTCGAATATATTTATTTATATACAAATATCGGTGCTTTACGCCTAAAAATTAGGTTTTTCTTCCTTATAAGAAATGCTATTGCACTATATAGTTTAGCTGGATGCAAACTAAACGCCCTTATTAGAACATTTAGTTGCGATCCTACATATATTATGAATGAGCACCTTCAAGGTCCTTCCCGCAAGAAACCGAGTTTCGATGCCCGTGGTGGGCAGAGCACAGATGAACCATTGTGTTAACTATAATCCATTCAACAAAATATCGTTCTTCAAGACCCAACATGGCGCTAGTTACTAGCAGAAAGATTTTCTTGTCTTTGTTTTAGAACCGAGATGGCGCTGTTTTGTTGTTATTTCAAAAACATTGCATGTATGTTAATCACTCTTTCAACAATATTAGTTTTAGTTTTGGTTTTATTTCAGCACTGGCTCAAAGCCTTCATAAGTAATTATTTGTACCTTAATTGCGATACAATGGGCTCTCTATGCTCTGCCATCACGGGTATCGAAATTCAGTTTTTCACAGTGTGAGGCTACAGACATGCCGTTGTGTCCCTGATGGGCACATTGACTATTCTCAAGCAAGGAAAATTCAGAAGAGTCATAGTGTTAGAGATTTCATTCCTTTTTCACAGAACGCAAAATCGAAAGTAGAATTTGTTTCATGTAAGCCAAATGCTTTATTGGATTGGTTGTACCCTCTGGTGTGGTTTGTAGTTTCACCTCTTCAAGATTCATCATCACAGTTTGGGTGAGCAAACGAAAGAAATACAGTTCGGTCCCAAATAACAGTGATTTAAAAAACTGGAAACCTTAATTTATATTTACAGTTTATCTGAGTTTGCTTAATGATCATTAGCTGTTGGTTTTTTACAAGTTACAGATTTTTACAGTAAGTAATATTTGTTTTAATACACTTAAAACGTGTCAATTACTATTGTGGTCATTCTAAAGTAAAAACATTTTAAAAATAATGAAAAAACTCTCTTCATGGTAAAGTTATTATTCGTTACAAAAAAGGCTTAAAGATACGTACAACTTATAGAACTAACACACACAAAACAAAATAACATGGGAATCTACGGCATCCATAAGTCTTCACTTATAGATAAACATTTCCGTAAGAAGTTCTAAACAAAGATGTTCCTAGTAACTTACCATGTCCAAGGAACCACTTTTGTTCGTCCACCGGTCAGATCGACGCTAGAACATTTTAGTTCTTCTTTCCAAAAGGTTTTAATAAATAAACTGTGCGTCATTTTACTGTTCCCATTAAAACCAGAATTTGTTTTTTAATGTTCGTCAGTTTTATTTCTCTTAATGTTTGCCAAGTTTTTATACTAAAAATTTGTTTGTTTTATGATGCTATATATATGTATTTCTGGAACAGTTTTAAAGAGTAATTCTTAAATAGCCTCCACTAGTTTCTTTTCGACCACTGTTTCAGAGCACCGAAAATCGAACATAAAACAAAAACATACTACAGGAGTTGGATGAGCATTCCGTCACAGTCTTCATCGAAATCTTATGACCGCAGTGGAATTCTTGGCGTGACACTCTCGGAAAGGAACTTCACGTGGTGTTAGCGAAAAATGAAAATTCAGCTCCTGTGATGTTTGTGCTGAAAGTAGTGTCAAAAGCTGAGTGTATCTATCACGGACTGTGTCCACTATTAGGCCTCTGGAGTTAGCTGATTTTCGGGTAAGCCGACGAAGAAGGTGACAAGATCCACGTTTCTCGTGTGACATCAGCCGAGAGCAACTCCGCAGTGTTACTATTTGATGTCTCTTTTAAAGACCGCTCGATCGATAAAAGACGTTAACTGTTGAGAGAAGTGCATTGTGGTGTTGTAGTTAAGAGAAGACAAAATCTAACGAATTACCTGTGTGTTTAGATCGCATTGTAGCTTCAAGTGTTGGCTTTAACCTGTATAGTTCCACAGAAACGTGTAATTAAAAATCAGATTTTTTTGTTGGGGGGGTAGTTAAAGAAACGATGAATAATGATAACACGCTAGCATAAATAAGCGTAAAATTGAGAAAAATGTCGAAAAAAACATTTTTGCTCACATATAACGAGAAGAAAGCTATATAGAACTTAGTAGTATATATCATATACGAGTAATATATATATAATATATTATAATTGTGTTATAATATGTATATTATATATTACTATATACAGTATATAACAACATGTAGTAGAAAGCACTATTATACTATAGTTTATCTGTTTATATCTGACAGGACATTTAAACGAAAGTCAGGTGTAAAAGAAGTCAGGACCAAAGGGTGATACCTATATCCCTGAGTAAAAGAAGTCAGGACCAAGAGGGATACCTATATCCTTGAGTAAAAGAAGTCAGGACCAAGGGGGATACCTATAACCCTGAGTAAAAGAAATCAGGACCAAGGGGGATACCTATATCCCTCAGTAAAAGAAGTCAGGACCAAGGGGGATACGTATATCCCTCAGTAAAAGAAGTCAGGACCAAGGGGGATACCTATATCCCTGAGTAAAAGAAGTCAGGACCAAGAGGGATACCTATATCCCTGAGTAAAATAAGTCAGGACCAAGGGGGGATACCTATATCCCTGAGTAAAAGAAGTCAAGACCAAGGGGGATACCTATATCCCTGAGTAAAAGAAGTCAGGACCAAGGGGGATACCTATATCCCTGAGTAAAAGAAGGCAGGACCAAGGGAGGATACCTATATCCCTGAGTAAAAGAAGTCAGGACCAAGGGGGATACCTATATCCCTGAATACCCCAGTTGATGAAAGTCCTACTATCTCTAAAACGTAAATCCCTGTCACAACATATATATATAAAGAATTCTAAGAAATGCTTCACGTGGAACATGCAGAGCTTAAGATTTCCAAGTTATGTTTATATTTCCTCAGAAATTTAAAACACAATAATTACTTACAGCAAACGTTAGTACAACTTAATTTATTGGAGAAGTCTATCGCCCCCGGCTAGTACAGCGGCATGTCTACGGATTTACAACGCTAAAATCAGGGGTTCGATTCCCCTCGGTGGGCTCAGCAGATAGCCCGATGTGGCTTTGCTATAAGAAAAACACACAAAAACACAGCGCAGTCTCTCCTCCCGTGCCTTGGTGGCTCGGCTGTGAATTTGATGGCTTTGCAACGTTATAGTAGCTGATCATGTAGTTTTGTGCCTGAGAAAAACAGAGAAACAAAGCACAGAATGCGTAGCTTGTTGTAGTGTATGAGCAATGATTTAACATACAGTTGTACCTTGCAAGGAAAAATATTTAAAAGTGAAACAGTGTAAGTACAAATAATGAATAACAGTAAACAATGAAAGTTAAGGACAAGAAATAAATACCGTTTAATAAATTTGCTCAAGAAGTAAAAACACATAATTATCACGACATTAGCAGTGATAAATACAGAGAACGTTCAGGGAAATGTTCTAAAAGTCAGGTTAAGACAGAAAGTTACTACAATGAGCCAACGTTAAAATAAAATTCACAAGTTCCATATTAAACAATATAAAGAAAGATCCAAGTACCAGAGGTGACAAAAGGCGGGAGATATGAAGATATATTGTTACTATAGTAACGGATGTTTGTCCTGAATTGGTTCAACGTTACTTCCTTAATGGCAAAGAACATCGCAGTTCGAATACAATTATGCTGTTAACAGATTAAAATGCAGTTGTCAACAGATAAAGATGTAGACGTCAACAACTAACTTACTTGATGTGTATTTTTTTTGTAAAAAATATTCTATATTATTTGTAGGTCTTTCTGAAACATAAGCGCTCATATCTAAAAATGATAAATGTTTAATAAACTGCTTAACTGACTTTATGTTCTGAATAAAGGTGTTCTTTTCTTATAGCACGCTACAGTGGGTTATCGGCTGAGTCCACCGAATAAAGGATAAAAGCAACAAATGGTTTGTTGTTGTTTGTAGTTAAGTACAAAGTTGCACAATGGGCTGTCTGTGCTCTGCCCGCCACGAGTATCGAAATCAGTCCCGCTGATTTCTCCAAGCCCGTTCCCTTGGCTGTGGTTTCGTTGTATGTCCGAAGAAATATCGCTGTGCCACTAGGGAGCAGCTGCAGTTGGAAGAATCCCTCTTACACAAACTTTCATTATTAACTCCATGCAAAAATATACAGTGAGCGATACTTCGTCATTGTTAGCTGTATATAAAATTATATAGTCAATTACTTCTTCCCTAGTCGTATGGAAACGTATAAGGTCAGCGATTTCTTTAATTGCTAGCTCCGTCCTAAAGCTCTGCTTTTTCTTCCTCATTATTGTCTATGCATAAAAGTGCACAGTCAGCGATTTTTTTACCAGTATTGACCAGAAACTGGTTTGTTATTATACTCCAAGTTTCTTCAACGTAAAATAGTCATCGGTTATTTATTGTTGAATTTGGTGTAAAAGAGAAATATATTTTGTCTTTCAGTGTCATCCGCCCCCCAGTAGCACAATTGGAAGTCTGCAGACTATACCGTTAAAACCGGGTTTCGATACCCATCGTGGGCAGAGCACAAATAGTTCTTTGTGTAGTTTTGTGCTTAATTACAAATAACCAAATCAGTGTCATCTGGTGCAATTTTGACTTAAATCCGTATATAAGCAAGAAACAACCAGCAAGGTATCACATATAATATTATTCAGTCTTCTGAAAGATCGCATCTGTTCATGGTTACGTTTAATGGAAGTTCAACCAGCAAGGTATCACGTATAACATTATTCAGTCTTCTGAAAGATCGCATCTGTTCATGGTTACGTTTAATGGAAGTTCAACCAGCAAGGTATCACGTATAACATTATTCAGTCTTCTGAAAGATCGCATCTGTTCATGGTTACGTTTAATGGAAATTCAACCAGCAAGTTATCACGTATAACATTATTCAGTCTTCTGAAAGATCGCATCTGTTCATGGTTACGTTTAATGGAAGTTCAACCAGCAAGGTATCACGTATAACATTATTCAGTCTTCTGAAAGATCGCACCTGTTCATGGTTACGTTTAATGGAAGTTCAACCAGCAAGGTATCACGTATAACATTATTCAGTCTTCTGAAAGATCGCATCTGTTCATGGTTACGTTTAATGGAAGTTCAACCAGCAAGGTATCACGTATAACATTATTCAGTCTTCTGAAAGATCGCATCTGTTCATGGTTACGTTTAATGGAAGTTCAACCAGCAAGGTATCACGTATAACATTATTCAGTCTTCTGAAAGATCGCATCTGTTCATGGTTACGTTTAATGGAAGTTCAACCAGCAAGGTATCACGTATAACATTATTCAGTCTTCTGAAAGATCGCATCTGTTCATGGTTACGTTTAATGGAAGTTCAACCAGCAAGGTATCACGTATAACATTATTCAGTCTTCTGAAAGATCGCATCTGTTCATGGTTACGTTTAATGGAAGTTCAACCAGCAAGGTATCACGTATAACATTATTCAGTCTTCTGAAAGATCGCATCTGTTCATGGTTACGTTTAATGGAAGTTCAACCAGCAAGGTATCACGTATAACATTATTCAGTCTTCTGAAAGATCGCATCTGTTCATGGTTACGTTTAATGGAAGTTCAACCAGCAAGGTATCACGTATAACATTATTCAGTCTTCTGAAAGATCGCATCTGTTCATGGTTACGTTTAATGGAAGTTCAACCAGCAAGGTATCACGTATACATTATTCAGTTTTCTGAAAGATCGCACCTGTTCATGGTTACGTTTAATGGAAGTTCAACCAGCAAGGTATCACGTATAACATAATTCAGTCTTCTGAAAGATCGCATCTGTTCATGGTTACGTTTAATGGCAGTTCTTGGCCAAGCCAACTATAAAGATTCACTTCAGATTCTCATTGTTCCACCATGTTGCTCTTTGTTCGTGTACGTCATAATACGATACGATACTCAATGGAATTTTATGATCACAAAAAAAAAAAACATTATTTAATATTCTGCTCATTAAGGAGGGTTTCGGGTTTTTTTTCTCTACTAACCATTGCATTTCTTCTAAGAATTTCTTCACGTGCATATAGTGTCTTTTATAACGGTAGGGACTTTCTTTAAGAGATTATTTAGGCACAGTATACGCGATTAAAACTTAGTTAAATGGATAGCAGCTGTCTGTTGAAGAAACACAAGTGCAGAAAACGACGTTTTTAAAGGCTTTTACTTTTTGTCTTCAGGCGGAAGACTTTCTAAAGGTCTTCATCGATATTTGTGTTTCTATAACAGACGATTACTGTTCATTCACCTAAGTTTCATCACAGTCTCTGTTTTCTGTACACTCATATTATAAGGTCTGAATTAGTTGTTTGTTTGTTTAGTTTCGCCCAAAGCTACAAGAGGGCTATCTTCCCTAGCCGTCCCAATTATTAACCAAAAAACTTTGTGTATTGTTCACTTCCCATAGAAAGTTTGAACTGTAAATCAGGAAATAATGTATATTGCATACTTATATCATCAGGTTTACATTGTTAACCAAAAATTACTGCGTATTTTATATCACCAGACTTACATTGTTAACCAGAAGCACTGCGTATTTTATATTACCAGTCTTACATTGTTAACCAGAAGCACTGCGTATTTTATATTACCAGGCTTACATTGTTAACCAGAAGCACTGCGTATTTTATATCATCAGGTTTACATTGTTAACCAAAAATTACTGCGTATTTTATATTACCAGGCTTACATTGTTAACCAGAAGCACTGCGTATTTTATATTACCAGGCTTACATTGTTAACCAGAAGCACTGCGTATTTTATATCATCAGGTTTACATTGTTAACCAGAAGCACTGCGTATTTTATATCATCAGGTTTACATTGTTAACCAAAAATTACTGCGTATTTTATATCACCAGGCTTACATTGTTAACCAGAAGCACTGCGTATTTTATATTACCAGGCTTACATTGTTAACCAGAAGCACTGCGTATTTTATATCATCAGGTTTACATTGTTAACCAAAAATTACTGCGTATTTTATATTACCAGGCTTACATTGTTAACCAAATATTACTGCGTATTTTATATCATCAGGTTTACATTGTTAACCAAAAATTACTGCGTATTTTATATTACCAGGCTTACATTGTTAACCAGAAGCACTGCGTATTTTATATTACCAGGCTTACATTGTTAACCAGAAACACTGCGTATTTTATATTACCAGGCTTACATTGTTAACCAGAAACACTGCATATTTTATATTACCAGGCTTACATTGTTAACCAGAAACACTGCATATTTTATATTACCAGGCTTACATTGTTAACCAGAAGCACTGCGTATTTTATATTACCAGGCTTACATTGTTAACCAGAAGCACTGCGTATTTTATATTACCAGGCTTACATTGTTAACCAGAAACACTGCGTATTTTATATTACCAGGCTTACATTGTTAACCAGAAACACTGCGTATTTTATATTACCAGGATTACATTGTTAACCAGAAACACTGCGTATTTTATATTACCAGGCTTACATTGTCAACCAGAAACACTGCGTATTTTATATTACCAGGCTTACATTGTTAACCAGAAACACTGCGTATTTTATATCATCAGGTTTACATTGTTAACCAGAAACACTGCGTATTTTATATTACCAGGCTTACATTGTTAACCAGAAGCACTGCGTATCGTACACTTATATTATGAAGTTTAGATTGTTAATAGAAATTTTATGCTCGTATTATCAAGCCTAAATTGTTAATCAATACTCTGTATTGTACATTCCTATTATTAGGTTTAAATTGTTAACTAGAAAGTGTAGATTCTGTGTTTCACAAAGTATTACAGAGTACTCGAGGATTTTATACCCTCTAAAGATTCATAATTTACGTTGGATGACGTAGTGTTTGTTTGACGTGTGATTAATTTCAAATTAGATCCCAGGAGATGAAATGAAAGTTGGTTTATCACAAGCAAACAAAGTCGTTCGCGAATACCATAAATTTAATGAATCACCTAAAGATATGCACTGATTTTACACTCTTTCATGCAAGACATATTTAAAAAAGAAAATCTTAGGAATAAAGTTTTAAATGATTTTTATAGTTTCCTTTCAAAAAACAAACGTAAAATATTTTGATGTTCAAAAGTTTCGTTTCGAGAAATGAATATGGCAACTTCTGTTTAAAGATTTCGTTACACAGTTATTCATGACGTGGACATGTAATAAAACTATACCGTTAATTCAAACATGAAGTAAACATGTAATAAAACTATACCGTTAGTTCAAACATGAAGTAAACATGTAATAAAACTATACCGTTAGTTCAAACATGAAGTAAACATGTAATAAAACTATACCGTTAGTTCAAACATGAAGTAAACATGTAATAAAATTATACCGTTAATTCAAGCGTGCTCAAGTAGACATGTAATAAAACTATAGCGTTAATTCAAGCGTGTTGAATAAACATGTGATAAAACTATACCGTTAATTCAAGCACGTTGAAGAAGACATGTGATGAAGCTTTAGCGTTAATTCAAACGTGTTCAAGTAGACATGTATAAAACTATACCGTTAATTCAAGCATGTTGAAATAGACATGTGATAAAACTATACAATTAATTCAAGCGTGTTCAAGTAGACATGTAACAAAACTATACAGTTAATTCAAGCATATTGAAGTAAACATGTAATAAAACTATACCGTTAATTCAAACGTGTTCAAGCAGACATGTAATAAAACTATAGCGTTAATTCAAGCGTGTTCAAGTAAACGTGTAATAAAACTATACCGTTAATTCAAGCATGTTGTAGTAAACATGTAATAAAACTACACCGTTAATTCAAGCATGTTCAAGTAGACATGTAATAAAACTATACCGTTAATTCAAGCGTGTTGAATAAACATGTAATAAAACTATACCGTTAATTCAAGCGTGTTCAAGTAGACATGTAACAAAACTATACCGTTAATTCAAGCATGTTGAAATAGACATGTAAAGAAACTATAGCGTTAATTTAAGTGTGTTAAAGTAAACATGTAATAAAACTATACCGTTAATTCAAGCGTGTTCAAGTAGACATGTAATAAAACTATAGCGTCAATTCAAGCGTGTTGAAGTAAACATGTAATAAAACTATACCGTTAATTCAAGCGTGTTGAAGTAGACATGTAATAAAACTATACAGTTAATTCAAGCGTGTTGAAGTAGACATGTAATAAAACTATACCGTTAATTCAAGCGTGTTGAAGTAGAGATGTAATAAAACTATACCGTTAATTCAAGCGTGTTGAAGTAGACATGTAATAAAACTATACTGTTAATTCAAGCGTGTTGAAGTAGAGATCTATGAAACTATAACGTTAATTCAAGCGTATTGAAGTAGAGATGTAATAAAACTACACCGTTAATTCAAGCGTGTTGAAGTAGACATGTAATAAAACTATACCGTTAATTCAAACGTGTTGAAGTAAACATGTAATTAAACTATAGCGTTAATTTAAGTGTGTTGAAGTAAACATGTAATAAAACTATACCGTTAATTCAAGCGTGTTGAATAAACATGTAATAAAACTATACCGTTAATTCAAACGTGTTGAAATAGATATGTAATAAAACTATACCGTTAATTCAAACGTGTTGAAGTAGACATGTAATAAAACTATAGCGTTAATTCAAACGTGTTCAGATAGACATGTAATAAAACTATACCGTTAATTGAAGCGTGTTGAAGAAGACATGTAATAAATCTATACCGTTAATTCAAGCATGTTGAAGTAGAGATGTAATGAAACTATAACGTTAATTCAAGCGTGTTGAAGTAGACATGTATAAAACTATACCGTTAATTCAAACGTGTTCAAGTAGACATGTATAAAACTATAACGTTAATTGAAACGTGTTCAAGTAGACATGTAATAAAATTATACCGTTAATTCAAAGTTGTTCAAGTAAACGTGTAATAAAACTATACCGTTAATTCAAGCATGTTGAAGTAGAGATGTAATAAAACTATACCGTTAATTCAAGCGTGTTGAAGTAGACATGTAATAAAACTATACCGTTAATTCAAACATGTTGAAGTAGAGATGTAATGAAACTATACCGTTAATTCAAGCGTGTTGAATAAACATGTAATAAAACTATACCGTCAATTCAAGCATGTTGAAGTAGACATGTAATAAAACTATACCGTTAATCCAAACGTGTTGAAGTAAACATGTAATTAAACTATAGCGTTAATTTAAGTGTGTTGAAGTAAACATGTAATAAAACTATAAAGTTAATTCAAACGTGTTGAAGTAAACATGTAATAAAACTATACCGTTAATTCAAGCGTGTTGAAGTAAACATGTAATAAAACTATACCGTTAATTCAAACGTGTTGAAGTAGACATGTAATAAAACTATAGCGTTAATTCAAGCGTGTTGAAGTAAACATGTAATAAAACTATACCGTTAATTCAAGCGTGTTGAAGTAGACATGTAATAAAACTATACCGTTAATTCAAGCATGTTGAAGTAGAGATGTAATAAAACTATACCGTTAATTCAAGCGTGTTGAATAAACATGTAATAAAACTATACCGTTAATTCAAGCATGTTGAAGTAGACATGTAATAAAACTATACCGTTAATCCAAACGTGTTGAAGTAAACATGTAATTAAACTATAGCGTTAATTTAAGTGTGTTGAAGTAAACATGTAATAAAACTATAAAGTTAATTCAAACGTGTTGAAGTAAACATGTAATAAAACTATACCGTTAATTCAAGCGTGTTGAAGTAAACATGTAATAAAACTATACCGTTAATTCAAACGTGTTGAAGTAAACATGTACTTAAACTATAGCGTTAATTTAAGTGTGTTGAAGTAAACATGTAATAAAACTATACCGTTAATTCAAGCGTGTTGAAGTAGACATGTAATAAATCTATACCGTTAATTCAAGCATGTTGAAGTAGAGATGTAATAAAACTATACCGTTAATTCAAGCGTGTTGAAGTAGACATGTAATAAAACTATACCGTTAATTCAAACGTGTTCAAGTAAACATGTAATAAAACTATACCGTTAATTCAAACGTGTTGAAGTAAACATGTAATTAAACTATAGCGTTAATTCAAACGTGTTCAAGTAGACATGTAAAAAAACTATACCGTTAATTCAAGCGTGTTGAAGTAGACCTGTAATAAATCTATACCGTTAATTCAAGCATGTTGAAGTAGAGATGTAATGAAACTATAACGTTAATTCAAGCGTGTTGAAGTAGACATGTATAAAACTATACCGTTAATTGAAACGTGTTCAAGTAGACATGTAATAAAACTGTAGCGTTAATTCAAGCATGTTGAAGTAAACATGTAATAAAACTATACCGTTAATTCAAACATGTTGAAATAGACATGTAACGAAACTATAGCGCTAATTCAAGCATGTTGAAGTAAACATGTAATAAAACTATACCGTTAATTCAAACATGTTGAAATAGACATGTAACGAAACTATAGCGCTAATTCAAGCGTGTTGAAGTAGACATGTAATAAAACTATACCGTTAATTCAAGCGTGTTGAAGTAGACATGTAATAAAACTATACCGTTAATTCAAACATGTTGAAACAGACATGTAACGAAACTATAGCGTTAATTCAAGCGTGTTGAAGTAGACATGTAATAAAACTATACCGTTAATTCAAGCGTGTTGAAGTAGAGATGTAATGAAACTATAACGTTAATTCAAGCGTGTTGAAGTAGACATGTAATAAAACTATACCGTTAATTCAAACGTGTTGAAGTAGAGATGTAATAAAACTATACCGTTAATTCAAGCGTGTTGAAGTAGACATGTAATAAAACTATACCGTTAATTCAAGCGTGTTGAAGTAGAGATGTAATAAAACTATACCGTTAATTCAAACATGTTGAAAGAGACATGTAACGAAACTATAGCGTTAATTCAAGCGTGTTCAAGTAGACATGTAATAAAATTATATCGTTAATTCAAGCGTGTTGAAGTAGACATGTAATAAAACTATAAAGTTAATTCAAACGTGTTGAAGTAAACATGTAATTAAACTATAGCGTTAATTTAAGTGTGTTGAAGTAAACATGTAATAAAACTATACCGTTAATACAAGCGTGTTGAATAAACATGTAATAAAACTATACCGTTAATTCAAACGTGTTGAAATAGATATGTAATAAAACTATACCGTTAATTCAAAGGTGTTGAAGTAGACATGTAATAAAACTATACCGTTAATTCAAACGTGTTCAAGTAGACATGTAATAAAACTATACCGTTAATTCAAGCGTGTTGAAGTAGACATGTAATAAATCTATACCGTTAATTCAAGCATGTTGAAGTAGAGATGTAATGAAACTATAACGTTAATTCAAGCGTGTTGAAGTAGACATGTATAAAACTATACCGTTAATTCAAACGTGTTCAAGTAGACATGTATAAAACTATACCGTTAATTGAAACGTGTTCAAGTAGACATGTAATAAAACTATACCGTTAATTCAAACTTGTTCAAGTAAACGTGTAATAAAACTATACCGTTAATTCAAGCATGTTGAAGTAGAGATGTAATAAAACTATACCGTTAATTCAAGCGTGTTGAAGTAGACATGTAATAAAACTATACCGTTAATTCAAACGTGTTGAAGTAAACATGTAATAAAACTATAGCGTTAATTCAAGCGTGTTGAAGTAAACATGTAATAAAACTATACCGTTAATTCAAGCGTGTTGAATAAACATGTAATAAAACTATACCGTTAATTCAAACGTGTTGAAATAGATATGTAATAAAACTATACCGTTAATTCAAAGGTGTTGAAGTAGACATGTAATAAAACTATAGCGTTAATTCAAACGTGTTCAAGTAGACATGTAATAAAACTATACCGTTAATTCAAGCGTGTTGAAGTAGACATGTAATAAATCTATACCGTTAATTCAAGCATGTTGAAGTAGAGATGTAATAAAACTATAACGTTAATTCAAGCGTGTTGAAGTAGACATGTATAAAACTATACCGTTAATTCAAACGTGTTCAAGTAGACATGTATAAAACTATACCGTTAATTCAAACGTGTTCAAGTAGACATGTAATAAAACTATACCGTTAATTCAAACGTGTTCAAGTAAACGTGTAATAAAACTATACCGTTAATTCAAGCATGTTGAAGTAGAGATGTAATAAAACTATACCGTTAATTCAAGCGTGTTGAAGTAGACATGTAATAAAACTATACCGTTAATTCAAGCGTGTTGAAGTAGAGATGTAATAAAACTATACCGTTAATTCAAGCGTGTTGCAGTAGACATGTAATAAAACTATACCGTTAATTCAAGCATGTTGAAGTAAACATGTAATTAAACTATACTGTTAATTCAAACGTGTTCAAGTAGACATGTAATAAAACTATACCGTTAATTCAAATTGTTCAAGTAAACGTGTAATAAAACTATACCGTTAATTCAAGCATGTTGAAGTAGAGGTGTAATAAAACTATACCGTTAATTAAAACGTGTTCAAGTAGACATGTAATAAAACTATACCGTTAATTCAAATTGTTCAAGTAAACGTGTAATAAAACTATACCGTTAATTCAAGCATGTTGAAGTAGAGGTGTAATAAAACTATACCGTTAATTCAAGCGTGTTGAAGTAGACATGTAATAAAACTATACCGTTAATTCAAGCGTGTTGAAGTAGAGATGTAATAAAACTATACCGTGAATTCAAGCGTGTTGAAGTAGACATGTAATAAAACTATACAGTTAATTCAAACATGTTGAAGTAGAGATGTAATGAAACTATACCGTTAATTCAAGCGTGTTGAAGTAGAGATGTAATAAAACTATACCGTTAATTCAAGCGTGTTGAAGTAGACATGTAATAAAACTATACCGTTAATTCAAGCACGTTGAAGTAGACATGTAATAAAACTATAGCGTTAATTCAAGCATGTTGAAGTAGACATGTAATAAAACTATACAGTTAATTCAACCGTGTTCAAGTAGACATGTAATAAAACTATACCGTTAATTCAAGCATGTTGAAGTAAACATGTAATAAAACTATACCGTTAATTCAAGCATGTTGAAGTAAACATGTAATTAAACTATACCGTTAATTCAAACGTGTTCAAGTAGACATGTAATAAAACTATACCGTTAATTCAAGCGTGTTGAAGTAAACATGTAATAAAACTATACCGTTAATTCAAGCATGTTGAAGTAGACATGTAATAAAACTATACCGTTAATTCAAACGTGTTCAAGTAAACATGTAATAAAACTATACCGTTAATTCAAACGTGTTGAAGTAAACATGTAATTAAACTATAGCGTTAATTTAAGTGTGTTGAAGTAAACATGTAATAAAACTATACCGTTAATTCAAGCGTGTTGAATAAACATGTAATAAAACTATACCGTTAATTCAAACGTGTTCAAGTAGACATGTAATAAAAGTATACCGTTAATTCAAGCGTGTTACGTAGACATGTAATAAATCTATACCGTTAATTCAAGCATATTGAAGTAGACATGTAATAAAACTATACCGTTAATTCAAGCATGTTGAAGTAGACATGTAATTAAACTATACCGTTAATTCAAACGTGTTCAAGTAGACATGTAATAAAACTATAGCGTTAATTCAAGCGTGTTGAAGTAAACATGTAATAAAACTATACCGTTAATTCAAACATGTTGAAGTAGACATGTAATAAAACTATACCGTTAATTCAAACGTGTTGAAGTAAACATGTAATAAATCTATACCGTTAAATCAAGCATCTTGAAGTAGAGATGTAATGAAACTATAACGTTAATTCAAGCGTGTTGAAATAGACATGTATAAAACTATACCGTTAATTCAAACGTGTTCAAGTAGACATGTAATAAAACTATACCGTTAATTCAAACGTGTTCAAGTAAACATGTAATAAAACTATACCGTTAACTCAAGCATGTTGAAGTAGAGATGTAATAAAACTATACCGTTAATTCAAGCGTGTTGAAGTAGACATGTAATAAAACTATACCGTTAATTCAAGCGTGTTGAAGTAGAGATGTAATAAAACTATACCGTTAATTCAAGCGTGTTGAAGTAGACATGTAATAAAACTATACCGTTAATTCAAGCGTGTTGAAGTAGACATGTAATAAAACTATACCGTTAATTCAAGCGTGTTGAGGTAGACATGTAATAAAACTATACCGTTAATTCAAACGTGTTGAAGTAAACATGTAATTAAACTATAGCGTTAATTCAAACGTGTTCAAGTAGACATGTAATAAAACTATACCGTTAATTAAAGCGTGTTGAAGTAGACATGTAATAAATCTATACCGTTAATTCAAGCATCTTGAAGTAGAGATGTAATGAAACTATAACGTTAATTCAAGCGTGTTGAAGTAGACATGTAATAAAACTATACCGTTAATTCAAACGTGTTGAAACAGACATGTAATAAAACTATACCGTTAATTCAAGCGTGTTGAAGTAGACATGTAACGAAACTATAGCGTTAATTCAAACGTGTTCAAGTAGACATGTAATAAAACTATACCGTTATTTCAAGCGTGTTGAAGTAGACATGTAATAAATCTATACCGTTAATTCAAGCATGTTGAAGTAGAGATGTAATGAAACTATAACGTTAATTCAAGCGTGTTGAATAAACATGTAATAAAACTATACCGTTAATTCAAGCATGTTGAAGTAGACATGTAATAAAACTATACCGTTAATTCAAACGTGTTCAAGTAAACATGTAATAAAACTATACCGTTAATTCAAACGTGTTGAAGTAAACATGTAATTAAACTATACCGTTAATTCAAGCGTGTTGAAGTAAACATGTAATAAAACTATAAAGTTAATTCAAACGTGTTCAAGTAGACATGTAATAAAACTATACCGTTAATTCAAACGTGTTGAAGTAGACATGTAATAAATCTATACCGTTAATTCAAGCATGTTGAAGTAGAGATGTAATGAAACTATAACGTTAATTCAAGCGTGTTGAAGTAGACATGTATAAAACTATACCGTTAATTGAAACGTGTTCAAGTAGACATGTAATAAAACTATAGCGTTAATTCAAGCATGTTGAAGTAAACATGTAATAAACTATACCGTTAATTCAAACATGTTGAAGTAGACATGTAATAAAACTATAGCGTTAATTCAAGCGTGTTGAAGTAGACATGTAATAAAACTATACCGTTAATTCAAGCGTGTTGAAGTAGACATGTAATAAAACTATACCGTTAATTCAAGCGTGTTGAAGTAGACATGTAATAAAACTATACCGTTAATTCAAGCGTGTTGAAGTAGAGATGTAATAAAACTATACCGTTAATTCAAGCGTGTTGAAGTAGACATGTAATAAAACTATACCGTTAATTCAAGCGTGTTGAAGTAGAGATGTAATGAAACTATAACGTTAATTCAAGCGTGTTGAAGTAGACATGTAATAAAACTATACCGTTAATTTAAACGTGTTGAAGTAGAGATGTAATAAAACTATACCGTTACTTCAAGCGTGTTGAAGTAGACATGTAATAAAACTATACCGTTAATTCAACCGTGTTCAAGTAGACATGTAACAAAACTATACAGTTAATTCAAGCATGTTGAAGTAAACATGTAATAAAACTATACCGTTAATTCAAGCATGTTGAAGCAAACATGTAATTAAACTATACTGTTAATTCAAACGTGTTCAAGTAGACATGTAATAAAACTATAGCGTTAATTCAAGCGTGTTGAAGTAAACATGTAATAAAACTATACCGTTAATTCAAGCATGTTGAAGTAGACATGTAATAAAACTATACCGTTAATTCAAACGTGTTCAAGTAAACATGTAATAAAACTATACCGTTAATTCAAACGTGTTGAAGTAAACATGTACTTAAACTATAGCGTTAATTTAAGTGTGTTGAAGTAAACATGTAATAAAACTATACCGTTAATTCAAGCGTGTTGAATAAACATGTAATAAAACTATACCGTTAATTCAAACGTGTTCAAGTAGACATGTAATAAAAGTATACCGTTAATTCAAGCGTGTTAAGTAGACATGTAATAAAACTATACCGTTAATTCAAGCGTGTTGAAGTAGACATGTAATAAAACTATACCGTTAATTCAAGCATGTTGAAGTAAACATGTAATTAAACTATACTGTTAATTCAAACGTGTTCAAGTAGACATGTAATAAAACTATAGCGTTAATTCAAGCGTGTTGAAGTAAACATGTAATAAAACTATACCGTTAATTCAAACATGTTGAAGTAGACATGTAATAAAACTATAGCGTTAATTCAAACGTGTTCAAGTAAACATGTAATAAAACTATACCGTTAATTCAAACGTGTTGAAGTAGACATGTAATAAATCTATACCGTTAATTCAAGCATGTTGAAGTAGAGATGTAATGAAACTATAACGTTAATTCAAGCGTGTTGAAATAGACATGTATAAAACTATACCGTTAATTCAAACGTCTTCAAGTAGACATGTATAAAACTATACCGTTAATTGAAACGTGTTCAAGTAGACGTGTAATAAAACTATACCGTTAATTCAAACTTGTTCAAGTAAACGTGTAATAAAACTATACCGTTAATTCAAGCGTGTTGAAGTGGACATGTAATAAAACTATACCGTTAATTCAAGCGTGTTGAAGTAGAGATGTAATAAAACTATACCGTTAATTCAAGCGTGTTGAAGTAGACATGTAATAAAACTATACCGTTAATTCAAGCGTGTTGAAGTAGACATGTAATAAAACTATACCGTTAATTCAAGCGTGTTGAGGTAGACATGTAATAAAACTATACCGTTAATTCAAACGTGTTCAAGTAAACATGTAATAAAACTATACCGTTAATTCAAACGTGTTGAAGTAAACATGTAATTAAACTATAGCGTTAATTCAAACGTGTTCAAGTAGACATGTAATAAAACTATACCGTTAATTTAAGCGTGTTGAAGTAGACATGTAATAAATCTATACCGTTAATTCAAGCATCTTGAAGTAGAGATGTAATGAAACTATAACGTTAATTCAAGCGTGTTGAAGTAGACATGTAATAAAATTATACCGTTAATTCAAACATGTTGAAACAGACATGTAATAAAACTATACCGTTAATTCAAGCGTGTTGAAGTAGACATGTAACAAAACTATAGCGTTAATTCAAGCGTGTTGAAGAAGACATGTAATAAAACTATACCGTTAATTCAAGCGTGTTGAAGTAGAGATGTAATAAAACTATACCGTTAATTCAAGCGTGTTGAAGTAGACATGTAATAAAACTATACCGTTAATTCAAACATGTTGAAGTAGACATGTAATAAAACTATACCGTTAATTCAAGCGTGTTGAAGTAGACATGTAATAAAACTATAGCGTTAATTCAAGCGTGTTGAATAAACATGTAATAAAACTATACCGTTAATTCAAGCATGTTGAAGAAGACATGTAATGAAACTATAGTTAATTCAAGCATGTTGAAATACACATGTAATAAAACTATACCGTTAATTCAAACGTGTTCAAGTAGACATGTAATAAAACTATACCGTTAATTCAAACATGTTGAAGTAAACATGTAATAAAACTATACCGTTAATTCAAGCATGTTGAAGTAAACATGTAATTAAACTATACCGTTAATTCAAACGTGTTCAAGTAGACATGTAATAAAACTATACCGTTAATTCAAGCGTGTTGAAGTAAACATGTAATAAAACTATACCGTTAATTCAAGCATGTTGAAGTAGACATGTAATAAAACTATACCGTTAATTCAAACGTGTTCAAGTAAACATGTAATAAAACTATACCGTTAATTCAAACGTGTTGAAGTAAACATGTACTTAAACTATAGCGTTAATTTAAGCGTGTTGAAGTAAACATGTAATAAAACTATACCGTTAATTCAAGCGTGTTGAATAAACATGTAATAAAACTATACCGTTAATTCAAACGTGTTCAAGTAGACATGTAATAAAACTATACCGTTAATTCAAACGTGTTGAAGTAGACATGTAATAAAACTATACCGTTAATTCAAACGTGTTGAAGTAGACATGTAATAAAACTATAGCGTTAATTCAAACGTGTTCAAGTAGACATGTAATAAAACTATACCGTTAATTCAAGCGTGTTGAAGTAGACATGTAATAAATCTATACCGTTAATTCAAGCATGTTGAAGTAGAGATGTAATGAAACTATAACGTTAATTCAAGCGTGTTGAATAAACATGTAATAAAACTATACCGTTAATTCAAGCATGTTGAAGTAGACATGTAATAAAACTATACCGTTAATTCAAACGTGTTCAAGTAAACATGTAATAAAACTATACCGTTAATTCAAACGTGTTGAAGTAAACATGTAATTAAACTATAGCGTTAATTCAAGCGTGTTGAAGTAAACATGTAATAAAACTATAAAGTTAATTCAAACGTGTTCAAGTAGACATGTAATAAAACTATACCGTTAATTCAAACGTGTTGAAGTAGACATGTAATAAAACTATACCGTTAATTCAAGCATGTTGAAGTAGAGATGTAATGAAACTATAACGTTAATTCAAGCGTGTTGAAGTAGACATGTAATAAACTATACCGTTAATTCAAACGTGTTCAAGTAGACATGTAATAAAACTATAGCGTTAATTCAAGCGTGTTGAAGTAAACATGTAATAAAACTATACCGTTAATTCAAACATGTTGAAATAGACATGTAACAAAACTATAGCGTTAATTCAAGCGTGTTGAAGTAGACATGTAATAAAACTATACCGTTAATTCAAGCGTGTTGAAGTAGACATGTAATAAAACTATACCGTTAATTCAAGCGTGTTGAAGTAGACATGTAATAAAACTATACCGTTAATTCAAGCGTGTTGAAGTAGAGATGTAATAAAACTATTCCGTTAATTCAAGCGTGTTGAAGTAAACATGTAATAAAACTATACCGTTAATTCAAGCATGTTGAAGTAAACATGTAATAAAACTATACCGTTAATTCAAGCATGTTGAAGTAAACATGTAATTAAACTATACTGTTAATTCAAACGTGTTGAAGTAGACATGTAATAAAACTATAGCGTTAATTCAAGCGTGTTGAAGTAAACATGTAATAAAACTATACCGTTAATTCAAGCATGTTGAAGTAGAGATGTAATGAAACTATAACGTTAATTCAAGCGTGTTGAAGTAGACATGTATAAAACTATACCGTTAATTGAAACGTGTTCAAGTAGACATGTAATAAAACTATACCGTTAATTCAAATTGTTCAAGTAAACGTGTAATAAAACTATACCGTTAATTCAAGCATGTTGAAGTAGATGTGTAATAAAACTATACCGTTAATTCAAGCGTGTTGAAGTAGACATGTAATAAAACTATACCGTTAATTCAAGCGTGTTGAAGTAGACATGTAATAAAACTATACCGTTAATTCAAACATGTTGAAGTAGACATGTAATAAAACTATACCGTTAATTCAAGCGTGTTGAAGTAGAGATGTAATAAAACTATACCGTTAATTCAAGCGTGTTGAATAGACATGTAATAAAACTATACCGTTAATTCAAGCACGTTGAAGAAGACATGTAATGAAACTATAGCGTTAATTCAAGCATGTTGAAATAGACATGTAATAAAACTATACAGTTAATTCAACCGTGTTCAAGTAGACATGTAACAAAACTATACCGTTAATTCAAGCATGTTGAAGCAAACATGTAATTAAACTATACTGTTAATTCAAACGTGTTCAAGTAGACATGTAATAAAACTATAGCGTTAATTCAAGCGTGTTGAAATAGACATGTAACGAAACTATTGCGTTAATTCAAGCGTGTTCAAGTAGACATGTAATAAAACTATACCGTTAATTCAAGCGTGTTGAAGTAGACATGTAATAAAACTATACCGTTAATTCAAACGTGTTGAAGTAAACATGTAATTAAACTATAGCGTTAATTCAAGTGTGTTGAAGTAAACATGTAATAAAACTATACCGTTAATTCAAGCGTGTTGAATAAACATGTAATAAAACTATACCGTTAATTCAAACGTGTTGAAGTAGACATGTAATAAAACTATACCGTTAATTCAAACGTGTTGAAGTAGACATGTAATAAAACTATACCGTTAATTCAAGCGTGTTGAAGTAGACATGTAATAAAACTATACCGTTAATTCAAACGTGTTCAAGTAAACATGTAATAAAACTATACGTGAATTCAAACGTGTTGAAGTAAACATGTACTTAAACTATAGCGTTAATTTAAGTGTGTTGAAGTAAACATGTAATAAAATTATACCGTTAATTCAAGCGTGTTGAATAAACATGTAATAAAACTATACCGTTAATTCAAACGTGTTCAAGTAGACATGTAATAAAACTATACCGTTAATTCAAACGTGTTGAAGTAGACATGTAATAAAACTATACCGTTAATTCAAACTTGTTGAAGTAGACATGTAATAAAACTATAGCGTTAATTCAAACGTGTTCAAGTAGACATGTAATAAAACTATACCGTTAATTCAAGCGTGTTGAAGTAGACATGTAATAAATCTATACCGTTAATTCAAGCATGTTGAAGTAGAGATGTAATAAAACTATAACGTTAATTCAAGCGTGTTGAATAAACATGTAATAAAACTATACCGTTAATTCAAGCATGTTGAAGTAGACATGTAATAAAACTATACCGTTAATTCAAACGTGTTCAAGTAAACATGTAATAAAACTATACCGTTAATTCAAACGTGTTGAAGTAAACATGTAATTAAACTATACCGTTAATTCAAGCGTGTTGAAGTAAACATGTAATAAAACTATACCGTTAATTCAAACGTGTTCTAGTAGATATGTAATAAAACTATACCGTTAATTCAAACGTGTTGAAGTAGACATGTAATAAATCTATACCGTTAATTCAAGCATGTTGAAGTAGAGATGTAATGAAACTATAACGTTAATTCAAGCGTGTTGAAGTAGACATGTATAAAACTATACCGTTAATTCAAACGTGTTCAAGTAGACATGTAATAAAACTATACCGTTAATTCAAGCATGTTGAAGTAAACATGTAATAAAACTATACCGTTAATTCAAACATGTTGAAATAGACATGTAACGAAACTATAGCGTTAATTCAAGCGTGTTGAAGTAGACATGTAATAAAACTATACCGTTAATTCAAGCGTGTTGAAGTAGAGATGTAATAAAACTATACCGTTAATTCAAGCGTGTTGAAGTAGACATGTAATAAAACTATACCGTTAATTCAAACATGTTGAAGTAGAGATGTAATGAAACTATACCGTTAATTCAAGCGTGTTGAAGTAGAGATGTAATAAAACTATACCGTTAATTCAAGCGTGTTGAATAAACATGTGATAAAACTATACCGTTAATTCAAGCACGTTGAAGAAGACATGTGATGAAGCTTTAGCGTTAATTCAAGCATGTTGAAATACACATGTGATAAAACTATACAGTTAATTCAACCGTGTTCAAGTAGACATGTAACAAAACTATACAGTTAATTCATACATGTTGAAGTAAACATGTAATAAAACTATACCTTTAATTCAAGCATGTTGAAGCAAACATGTAATTAAACTATACTGTTAATTCAAACGTGTTCAAGTAGACATGTAATAAAACTATAGCGTTAATTCAAGCGTGTTGAAGTAAACATGTAATAAAACTATACCGTTAATTCAAGCATGTTGAAGTAGACATGTAATAAAACTATACCGTTAATTCAAACGTGTTCAAGTAAACATGTAATAAAACTATACCGTTAATTCAAACGTGTTGAAGTAAACATGTACTTAAACTATAGCGTTAATTTAAGTGTGTTGAAGTAAACATGTAATAAAACTATACCGTTAATTCAAGCGTGTTGAATAAACATGTAATAAAACTATAAAGTTAATTCAAACGTGTTCAAGTAGACATGTAATAAAACTATACCGTTAATTCAAGCGTGTTGAAGTAGACATGTAATAAAACTATACCGTTAATTCAAGCATGTTGAAGTAGACATGTAATAAAACTATACCGTTAATTCAAGCATGTTGAAGTAAACATGTAATTAAACTATACTGTTAATTCAAACGTGTTCAAGTAGACATGTAATAAAACTATAGCGTTAATTCAAGCGTGTTGAAGTAAACATGTAATAAAACTATACCGTTAATTCAAACATGTTGAAGTAGACATGTAATAAAACTATAGCGTTAATTCAAACGTGTTCAAGTAAACATGTAATAAAACTATACCGTTAATTCAAACGTGTTGAAGTAGACATGTAATAAATCTATACCGTTAATTCAAGCATGTTGAAGTAGAGATGTAATAAAACTATAACGTTAATTCAAGCGTGTTGAAATAGACATGTAATAAAACTATACCGTTAATTCAAACGTGTTGAAGTAGACATGTAATTAAACTATAGCGTTAATTCAAACGTGTTCAAGTAGACATGTAATAAAACTATACCGTTAATTCAAACGTGTTGAAGTAAACATGTAATAAAACTATACCGTTAATTCAAGCGTGTTGAAGTAGAGATGTAATAAAACTATACCGTTAATTCAAGCGTGTTGAAGTAGACATGTAATAAAACTATACCGTTAATTCAAGCGTGTTGAAGTAGACATGTAATAAAACTATACCGTTAATTCAAGCGTGTTGAAGTAGACATGTAATAAAACTATACCGTTAATTCAAACGTGTTCAAGTAAACATGTGTTGAAGTAGACATGTAATAAATCTATACCGTTAATTCAAGCATCTTGAAGTAGAGATGTAATAAAACTATAACGTTAATTCAAGCGTGTTGAAGTAGACATGTAATAAACTATACCGTTAATTCAAACGTGTTCAAGTAGACATGTATAAAACTATACCGTTAATTGAAACGTGTTGAAGTAGACATGTAATAAATCTATACCGTTAATTCAAGCATCTTGAAGTAGAGATGTAATAAAACTATAACGTTAATTCAAGCGTGTTGAAGTAGACATGTAATAAAACTATACCGTTAATTCAAACGTGTTAAGTAGACATGTAATCCAAAACTATAAAACTATACCGTTAATTCAAGCGTGTTGAAGTAGACATGTAATAAAACTATAGCGTTAATTCA
Source organism: Tachypleus tridentatus (assembly GCF_004210375.1). Taxonomy (NCBI): domain Eukaryota; kingdom Metazoa; phylum Arthropoda; class Merostomata; order Xiphosura; family Limulidae; genus Tachypleus; species Tachypleus tridentatus. The sequence continues at coordinate 141,638,184 of NC_134826.1, forward strand.
AGCGTGTTGAAGTAGACATGTAATAAAACTATACCGTTAATTCAAGCGTGTTGAAGTAGAGATGTAA
>NC_134826.1:141638750-141674248 GCF_004210375.1 Tachypleus tridentatus
TTTAAACACATTTTACGTTCTTCGTAAATAAATCTAAGAGCCCTCTCAGAGCCTTCATAGTACCAATGGTGTATTTTCGTATCCATAGAACGGACAACTTTAAAGTAATAATTATTTAAGTATACGGTTTTCTTTGTGATCTCTTCAGTAGTAAATCTTCCATTGAAGTTGTGGTAGGTAATGATAAAAAAAGGTTCTAATAATACAGCTCCAAATCTGTCATTGTGCTTCTGTGATGGTATAAAGATACGATTAAACTACGTATCTGACATCTAAACCTAACGTCGAATTAAACAAAATCACTCAATTATCATATGTTATAAGATGTACCATTATATCGCAAGTTCCGTCCGGTAATATACGTTTTAAAGTACATTACTTGGCGATCATGAAAAGTGGATAGTTATGAATTTAAACCATCTTTAATGAAAAGAAAGACCAGAAAGGAACAGTTTCCAACATGAAAGAAGTGACGTGTTACAGAGTTGAATTATTACGTTATGTCTTTAATTCATTACTTGATCGAGTATCATTTTATATATCTAATTAATTACTTGGTGAATTATTACTTTATATTACTAATACACAATTATCAAGTGTGGAACATTATTTCATATTTGCAGTTTATTACGTGCTAGGCCCAGCATGGCCAGGTGGGTTAAGGCGTTCGACTCGTAATCTGAGGGTCGCCGGCTCGAATCCCCGTCGCACCAAACATGCTCGCCCTTTTAGCCGTGAGGGCGTTATTATGTGACGGTCAACCCCACTATTCGTTGGTAAAAGAGTAGCCCAAGAGTTGGCGGTGGGTGGTTATAACTAACTGCCTTCCCTCTAATCTTATACTGCTAAATTAGGAACGGATAGCGCAGATAGCCCTCGTGTAGCTTTGAGCGAAATTTAAAACAAACAAAGATTTATATAAATTAAACTATAATTTATATAAATCATTCCCTCTAAATATTCATCATATAAATTAAAATGTCCATCTGCGTCAGTCGTCGTTAATCTTCATATGATGGTAAAGACGGAAACCAACTACTCAGCATCACCCACGTGGGTCTAATTTAGACAATGATAAAGACGGAAACCAACTACTCAGCATCACCCACGTGGGTCTAATTTAGATAATGATAAAGACGGAAACCAACTACTTAGCATCACCCACGTGGGTCTAATTTAGACAATGATAAAGACGGAAACCAACTACTTAGCATCACCCACGTGGGTCTAATTTAGACAATGGTAAAGACGGAAACCAACTACTTAGCATCACCCACGTGGGTCTAATTTAGACAATGATAAAGACGGAAACCAACTACTTAGCATCACCCACGTGGGTCTAATTTAGACAATGATAAAGACAGAAACCAACTACTTAGCATCACCCACGTGGGTCTAATTTAGATAATGATAAAGACGGAAACCAACTACTCAGCATCACCCACGTGGGTCTAATTTAGTCAGACTCGAATGGGTCTATCATATTTGGCCATCCATGACCCCGAAATAAGAAACTCAATATTTTGTAGCTCTAATGGGACGCGAACCATGGATCGTCAGCTTCACAGTCTTGCACACTAACTACTGTGGTGCGCTTGGCCCAAGTAATGTGTAGGAAGTGGACTAGAACATTGAGTTAAATACTAGTTGGTTCAGCATTTATTAATCAGAAGAATTTGAAGTGTAATTTCTTGATGTCTAATATATTTCAGCGCAGGTTCAAAACAAACAAACAAACCAATATATTTCCCGCCATATATGTTAGTGTTTAACACTGAAACGTATCCAGTTTAGCTAAAGATCATCAAGTTCACATTGTGTTCTATTCATGAATCTATTGGGTTAAACTATCTAAATGAAAAAATACATTTTTTTTCTCTTGAGAAGAATTGTAGTTCTCTTGGTAGTGATACGTCAGTGCTCTTATTCCACAACACATTTTATAATAAGTTACACGAGTTTTCCCTGGCTCAGGGCAAAATTTTAGTATTTTGCCGTATACCACAATCTACTAGGCATTTCGGACAATACCAAAACTCAACATGCCATTGCATTGTATTAATTCTGTTATATATACCTTTTATCGTTAGAATTTCGTAACGTCACGTTACAGAGTCATATGATACATATTATCCGTATTGAACCGTTGTAGAGTGATATGATACATATTATCCGTATCGAACCGTTGTAGAGTAATATGATACATATTATCCGTATCGAACCGTTGTAGAGTGATATGATACATATTATCCGTATTGAACCGTTGTAGAGTGATATGATACATATTATTCGTATCGAACCGTTGCAGAGTGATATGATACATATTATCCGTGTCGAACCGTTGTAGAGTGATATGATACATATTATCCATATCGAACCGTTGTAGAGTGATATGATACATATTATCCGTATTGAACCGTTGTAGAATGATGTGATACATATTATCCGTATCGAACCGTTGCAGAGTGATATGATTTAAATTATCCGTATCGAACTGTTGTAGAATGATATGATACATATTATCCGTATCGAACCGTTGTAGAGTGATATGATACATATTATCCGTATCGAACCGTTGTAGAATGATATGATACATATTATCCGTATCGAACCGTTGTAGAATGATATGATACATATTATCCGTATTGAACCGTTGTAGAATGATGTGATACATATTATCCGTATCGAACCGTTGTAGAATGATATGATATAACTTATCCGTATCGAACCGTTGCAGAGTGATATGATTTAAATTATCCGTATCGAACCGTTGTAGAGTGATATGATACATATTATTCGTATCGAACAGTTGTAGAATGATATGATATAACTTATCCGTATCGAACCGTTGTAGAATGACATGATACATATTATCCGTATTGAACCGTTGTAGAGTGATATGATACATATTATCCGTATCGAACTGTTGTAGAGTGATATGATACATATTATTCGTATCGAACAGTTGTAGAATGATATGATACATATTATCCGTATCGAACCGTTGTAGAATGACATGATACATATTATCCGTGTCAAACCGTTGTGGAGGGATATGTCTTAAGATATTATTTTCATATCATATTATACTATATATTTATGTACATAATGCTCCTAACCTGAGTTCTTCATCTAAACACCAGATTGGTCCAAGAATACACTGCTGGCCAAAATCTTAAAGCCAATGAACATTTTACGTTGTTAGATTCAACTACTTATGTGAGTAAAGCTTCGAAAGATGAAAATAAGAAAAGAGAAAATAAAAATAAAAAACTTTTTTAGTATTTAATAGGGAAAATGTGAACACTGTGAAATTAGTCTAACTACCAGCTGTTCAAAAGTTTAAGACCTCACTGAAACGAAGTGTTAATCGGTAAACACGTAACGAAATTTAGTCATTTGTGTTCAAGCATTAGCGTTGTCAACATCTCCCACTGACATCTCCTGTGTTACCTTGGGTAAAAACACATGGCAAAGGCTAAAAGTTGACAGAGTTTGAACGTGGCAGAATTGTTGAGCTGCAAAAGCAAAGTCTCTTTCACGTGCTATCGCTGGTGAGATTGGGTGTAGTAAAACTGCTGTTGCAAATTTCTTAAAAGACCCTGAGGGACACGGAACGAGAATTTCAAGTGGTCGGCCCAAGAAAATTTCGCTGGCGTTAAGCAGGAGGATTCGACGGGTTGTCCGACAAGACACCAGCCGATCGTCGAACCAGATTAAGGCCCTTACGGACGCAGAATGCAGCTCAAGAACAATAAGACGGCATCTCCGAGAGAAAGGCTTTAAAAATCGTAAACGTCTTCAAAGGCCACGCCTCCTTCCACACAACGAAACGGCTCGGTTAAACTTTGCTGAGAAGCACCAAACATGAAATGTAGAAAAGTGAACGAAGGTTTTGTTTTCTGATGAGAAAAATTTAACCTGGATGGTCCAGATGGCTTCCAACGTTATTGGCACGATAAGGATATCCCACTGGAGACATTTTCTACACGACACCGTGAAGGAGGTTCCATCATGATCTGGGGTGCTTTCTCCTTCCATGGAAAATTGGAGCTTCAGGTTATACAGGGGCGTCAAACAGCAGCTGGCTACATTGGCATGTTGGAGAGAGCATCCTTATTGACTGAAGGCCCTCGCTTGTGTGGAAATAACTGGATCTTTCAGCAGGACAACGTTGCAATCCACAATGTCCGTAGGACAAAGGACTTTTCATGGTGAATAACGTGATTATTTTGGACCATCCAGCGTGTTCCACCGAACTGAGCCCCATTGAACATGTTTGGGGGTGGATGGAAAGGGAAGTCTATAGAAATAGATGTCAATTCTAAACAGTGCATGATCTTCGTGAAGCCATCTTCACCACTTGGAATAACATTCCAGCCAGCCTTCTGCAAACGCTTATATCGACCATGCTGAAGCGAATGTTTGAAGTTATTCGCAATGACGACCGTGCAACTCACTACTGAGACCTCTTGTTGGGCATTTCCTACCCTGTTTAGGATTTCTTTTTGGTATGGTCTTAAACTTTTGACCAGCTAGTATTTAGGCTAATTTCATAGTGTTCACATTTTCCCTATTAAATACTAATTTTTTTTTTTTTTTTTTCCCTTTCCTTATTTTCATCTTTCGAAGCTCTACTCAAATAAGTGGTTGAGTCTAACAACGCAAAATTCACATTTTTTCTTTATATTCATTGGCCTTAAGAGTTTGGCCAACAGTGTATATGATTGACGTTTCGTTCAAGAAGAAAATCTTTATTCGCACTCTGCGACTGTGAGTGTGTTATAAGCGTGACGGTCAAATCCCTCTCTTCCATTAGAATAATTAATGGTTGGTTGAGAATGACAGTGAAAACTGTGCTCTGTTGTGTAGCTTTGTGCGAATATCTGAAACAAATCTCTTTCGTTTTTAGGTTAGTTTTTTTTTTTTACATAGAAATACCAATAAATGGTCATTACGCTACTCTAAGTATCTTTAATATTTTATGTTTCGAATGCATAAACCCCATAAACATATTTTTATTTAGAGCAAAGTTAATCCTTAAACAATCGACAACCTGTATTGAAAAATGTTAGATTATTATACTATCATCGTTATTTCTAAATTGCAACAGAATGTTTACCATTTTTAACTACCGACTGGTAATTTCATCTAAAATTGGATGATACGTCCATCCTATAAAGTTCAAACGTAGCCGTCCCTAATTCAGAATTGCTGACCTGTTATTACGGTCACTCTGATACAGTTGGCTGCTACTCTATAACTTCCTTCTATGGCTAAACTTTTGTAACACATTCAGCAATATCGCAGGGTCCAGACGTTGTACCATCCGTTACATAGCGTGGCACGTCAACCCGGTTCTTCATCATAACTGTCATTGTTACTGACCAGTGACGTTTTTCTTTCTTCCAATTTGTTTGTTTGCTATCTGCGCTAACCGTCCCCAATTTAGCAGTGTAAGACTAGAGGGAAGGCAGCTAGTCATCACCACCCACCGCCAACTCTTGAGCTACTCTTTTACCAATGAACAGTGGGATTGAACGTCAAATTATAACGCCCCCACGGCTGAAAGGGCGAGCACGTTTGGTGCGAGGGGGATTCGAACCCGAGACCCTCAAATTACGAGTCGAACGCCTTAACCCATCTGGCCATGCCGGGGCCTTTTCTTCTTTGTAATTTCTGTAACGCCTTAATTATTTGTTTGTCGTTTGATTTCAAGTTCTGGTTGAATTTTAGAGAAGAAATAGTAAAAATAAATAAACTATGTCTCGTAAGATGGACATATAATTCTTATACATATTCTTCTGAAATACCCCCCCCCTGTTCAGTTTCTTAGTTTTGACGCTTATTCATTACTTTGCGTATATAAATTAGTTTAAACGCGTGCAATGGTTTAGGGTTTTCTTTCTTTTGGTGTTTCTCTTTTCATTATACGGAAAATTAATTATCAACGTGGTATAGTTCTTTTCTCGTGAGCACGTACCACGAGCTTTCACAAGATCTCTTGAAACTTTTGAAAAATTTCACAAATCAAAGCTTTCGTTGGTTATTTGAGTTTTGAAATAATCTGTGTTCTCGAGACTAGTTTGAACAAAATCTTATCGGTAAGAAAGAAAGGTACATTAATGGTACTTGGACTCAGTTTCTTTTTAAGTAGACAAAACAATAATTAATTTCCAGCTTTCATCTTTCATCTTTCTTTTTAATGTAATTCTGAGTAACATATTATAGAACATATTATATTCGAATAGAATTTTTCTTTTCATATTACTTTATGGTCTGCAAAAGGCCATACATAAAGTAAATATCTTATATTTTTGTTAGATGAACGGACATATATAAACATGAATAAATATGTGTGCGTGTGTGTCTTTATATGCGAAGAATAGATACGATGTATCAGAAGAATTTTAGAGACACGCTACGTCGTCGCAGTCCATGTCGCCACGTTCCGTCACGATCTGTCTGATTACTATGCATCTTGCCAATAGACCTGCAGCGTAGCTTTCATTGAAAAAAGGCTTCTCCATCATAAAATTGCTAGTTCCAAAACACACCTCTGTGCCTTGTTTTTATAGTCCGCTTTATACAAGAGGGCGACAAGTTTCCAACGCCTGTTTCGATTGTCTTACCACAAAGAAACCACACGATACTTGGCCAGTGTGTATTCTTATGAAATAGCGTGAATACCAGTTTCGTTCTCTGCTTTTCTGAGTTATGCAACGTTTAGTTATATAGTATGACTAGAACCTTTATCTTGATGAACCTATATTCTGTTGGACACGTTTCTAGATGGAAATGTTTCTTACTGATATGAAAAACCGATAATTTTATTCTTTCACTGAAACCCTTGATAAACATTTAATAAAGCTAAGTTCTTACTCTGGTTTAATTATGTTCAATGATTGTTGTTTTCTGGATGTATCACTTAAGACGTATTGGAACTTGCAAGTTGATTTACCCGTAAAACGTGCGAACACTCTTATAAATGAAAAAATAAACATTTTCGTCTCTTTACTTTGGGTGTAGAAGCCACACTTGCACGAGCCAGGTCACTCAATGAACGGCACTCTCCGTAACGACCGGAACTACAATGTAGTTTTTAGTTTTCCAATTTTTTTTTCCAAACAATATGACATTAATATTAATATGACGAGTTTAATTCGAGATAGATAACTTGATAAACTGTTATTACGTTATTATTTGTAAAGGCTAGTATGTACTGTTTTATAAGATAGATGTCCTCGCTGTTAGCGATGTTTTCTGTTGTAATACACTTATCAGTGTTTTTCTCTATTCGGTTGTCTCCTATTCTCTCTTCGTGGTTACTTATTATCAGTGTTTTCCTCTATTCTGTTGTCTCCTATTCTCTCTTCGTGACTACTTATTATCAGTGTTTTCCTCTATTCTGTTGTCTCCTATTCTCTCTTCATCGTTACTTATTATCAATGTTTTCTTCCATTCGGTTGTCTCCTATTCTCTCTTCGTGGTTACTTATTATCAGTGTTTTCCTCTATTCGGTTGTCTCCTATTCTCTCTTCGTGGTTACTTATTATCAGTGTTTTCCTCTATTCGGTTGTCTCCTATTCTCTCTTCGTGGTTACTTATTATCAGTGTTTTCCTCTATTCGGTTGTCTCCTATTCTCTCTTCGTGACTACTTATTATCAGTGTTTTCCTCTATTCTGTTGTCTCCTATTCTCTCTTCGTGACTACTTATTATCAGTGTTTTCCTCTATTCGGTTGTCTCCTATTCTCTCTTCGTGGTTACTTATAATCAGTGTTTTCCTCTATTCGGTTGTCTCCTATTCTCTATTCATGGTTACTTATTATCAGTGTTTTCCTCTATTCGGTTGTCTCCTATTCTCTCTTCGTGGTTACTTATAATCAGTGTTTTCCTCTATTCGGTTGTCTCCTATTCTCTCTTTATGGTTACTTATTATCAGTGTTTTCCTCTATTCGGTTTCTCCTATTCTCTCTTCATGGTTACTTATTATCAATGTTTTCCTCTATTCGGTTGTCTCCTATTCTCTCTTCGTGGATACTTATTATCAGTGTTTTTCTCTATTCGCTTGTCTCCTATTCTCTCTTCGTGGTTACTTATCATCAGTGTTTTCCTCTATTCGGTTGTCTCCTATTCTCTCTTCATGGTTACTTATTATCAGTGTTTTCCTCTATTCGGTTTCTCCTATTCTCTCTTCATGGTTACTTATTATCAATGTTTTCCTCTATTCGGTTGTCTCCTATTCTCTCTTCGTGGATACTTATTATCAGTGTTTTTCTCTATTCGGTTGTCTCCTATTCTCTCTTCGTGGTTACTTATCATCAGTGTCTTCCTCTATTCGGTTGTCTCCTATTCTCTCTTCGTGGTTACTTATCATCAGTGTTTTCCTCTATTCGGTTGTCTCCTATTCTCTCTTCGTGGTTACTTATTATCAATGTTTTCCTCTATTCGGTTGTCTCCTATTCTCTCTTCGTGGTTACTTATAATCAGTGTTTTCTTCTATTCGGTTGTCTCCTATTCTTTCTTGGTGGTTACTTATTATCAATGTTTTCCTCTATTCGGTTGTCTCCTATTCTCTCTTCGTGACTACTTATTATCAGTGTTTTCCTCTATTCGGTTTCTCCAATTCTCTCTTCGTGGTTACTTATAATCAGTGTTTTCCTCTATTCGGTTGTCTCCTATTCTTTCTTGGTGGTTACTTATTATCAATGTTTTCCTCTATTCGGTTGTCTCCTATTCTCTCTTCGTGGTTACTTATAATCAGTGTTTTCCTCTATTCGGTTGTCTCCTATTCTCTCTTCATGGTTACTTATTATCAGTGTTTTCCTCTATTCGGTTTCTCCTATTCTCTCTTCATGGTTACTTATTATCAATGTTTTCCTCTATTCGGTTGTCTCCTATTCTCTCTTCGTGGATACTTATTATCAGTGTTTTTCTCCATTCGGTTGTCTCCTATTCTCTCTTCGTGGTTACTTATCATCAGTGTTTTCCTCTATTCGGTTGTCTCCTATTCTCTCTTCGTGGTTACTTATTATCAATGTTTTCCTCTATTCGGTTGTCTCCTATTCTCTCTTCGTGGTTACTTATAATCAGTGTTTTCCTCTATTCGGTTGTCTCCTATTCTCTCTTCGTGACTACTTATTATCAGTGTTTTCCTCTATTCGGATTCTCCTATTCTCTCTTCGTGGTTACTTATAATCAGTGTTTTCCTCTATTCGGTTGTCTCCTATTCTCTCTTCGTGACTACTTATTATCAGTGTTTTCCTCTATTCGGTTTCTCCTATTCTCTCTTCATGGTTACTTATTATCAGTGTTTTTCTCTATTCGGTTGTCTCCTATTCTCTCTTCATGGTTACTTATTATCAGTGTTTTTCTCTATTCGGTTGTCTCCTATTCTCTCTTCGTGGTTACTTATCATCAGTGTTTTCCTCTATTCGGTTGTCTCCTATTCTCTCTTCGTGGTTACTTATTATCAGTGTTTTCCTCTATTCGGTTTCTCCTATTCTCTCTTCGTGGTTACTTATAATCAGTGTTTTCCTCTATTCGGTTGTCTCCTATTCTCTCTTCGTGACTACTTATCATCAGTGTTTTCCTCTATTCGGTTTCTCCTATTCTCTCTTCATGGTTACTTATTATCAATGTTTTCCTCTATTCGGTTGTCTCCTATTCTCTCTTCATGGTTACTTATTATCAGTGTTTTCCTCTATTCGGTTGTCTCCTATTCTCTCTTCGTGGTTACTTATTATCAATGTTTTCCTCTATTCGGTTGTCTCCTATTCTCTCTTCATGGTTACTTATCATCAGTGTTTTCCTCTATTCGGTTGTCTCCTATTCTTTCTTGGTGGTTACTTATTATCAATGTCTTCCTCTATTCGGTTGTCTCCTATTCTCTCTTCGTGGTTACTTATAATCAGTGTTTTCCTCTATTCGGTTGTCTCCTATTCATTCTTGGTGGTTACTTATTATCAATGTTTTCCTCTATTCGGTTGTCTCCTATTCTCTCTTCGTGACTACTTATTATCAGTGTTTTCCTCTATTCGGTTTCTCCTATTCTCTCTTCGTGGTTACTTATAATCAGTGTTTTCCTCTATTCGGTTGTCTTTTATTCTCTCTTCGTGACTACTTATCATCAGTGTTTTCCTCTATTCGGTTTCTCCTATTCTCTCTTCATGATTACTTATTATCAATGTTTTCCTCTATTCGGTTGTCTCCTATTCTCTCTTCATGGTTACTTATTATCAGTGTTTTCCTCTATTCGGTTGTCTCCTATTCTCTCTTCGAGGTTACTTATTATCAATGTTTTCCTCTATTCGGTTGTCTCCTATTCTCTCTTCGTGGTTACTTATAATCAGTGTTTTCCTCTATTCGGTTGTCTGCTATTCTTTCTTGGTGGTTACTTATTATCAATGTTTTCCTCTATTCGGTTGTCTCCTATTCTCTCTTCGTGACTACTTATTTTCAGTGTTTTCCTCTATTCGGTTTCTCCGATTCTCTCTTCGTGGTTACTTATAATCAGTGTTTTCCTCTATTCGGTTATCTCCTATTCTCTCTTCGTGACTACTTATTATCAGTGTTTTCCTCTATTCGGTTTCTCCTATTCTCTCTTCATGGTTACTTATTATCAATGTTTTCCTCTATTCGGTTGTCTCCTATTCTCTCTTCATGGTTACTTATTATCAATGTTTTCCTCTATTCGGTTGTTTCCTATTCTGTCTTCGTGGTTACTTATTATCAGTGTTTTCCTCTATTCGGTTGTCTCCTATTCTCTCTTCGTGGTTACTTATTATCAATGTTTTCCTCTATTCGGTTGTCTCCTATTCTCTCTTCAGTGACTACTTATTATCACTGTTTTCCTCTATTCGGTTGTCTCCTATTCTCTCTTCGTGACTACTTATTATCAGTGTTTTCCTCTTTTCGGTTGTCTCCTATTCTCTCTTCTTGGTTACTTATTATCAATGTTTTCCTCTATTCGGTTGTCTCCTATTCTCTCTTCGTGGTTACTTATTATCAATGTTTTCCTCTATTCGGTTGTCTCCTATTCTCTCTTCGTGACTACTTATTATTACTGTTTTCCTCTATTCGGTTGTCTCCTATTCTCTCTTCGTGACTACTTATTATCACTGTTTTCCTCTATTCGGTTGTCTCCTATTCTCTCTTCGTGACTACTTATTATCAGTGTTTTCCTCTTTTCGGTTGTCTCCTATTCTCTCTTCTTGGTTACTTATTATCAATGTTTTCTTCCATTCGGTTGTCTTCTATTCTCTCTTCGTGACTACTTATTATCAATGTTTTCCTCTATTCGGTTGTCTCCTATTCTCTCTTCGTGACTACTTATTATCAGTGTTTTCCTCTATTCGGTTGTCTCCTATTCTCTCTTCTTGGTTACTTATTATCAATGTTTTCCTCTATTCGGTTGTCTCCTATTCTATCTTCGTGGTTACTTATTATCAATGTTTTCTTATATTCGGTTGTCTCCTATTCTCTCTTCGTGACTACTTATTATCACTGTTTTCCTCTATTCGGTTGTCTCCTATTCTCTCTTCTTGGTTACTTATTATCAATGTTTTCCTCTATTCGGTTGTCTCCTATTCTATCTTCGTGGTTACTTATTATTATTATCAATGTTTTCTTCTATTCGGTTGTCTCCTATTCTCTCTTCGTGACTACTTATTATCACTGTTTTCCTGTATTCAGTTGTCTCCTATTCTTTCATGATTCTGTGTGATTACCTACCTGTTTCTTCTCAGTCTTTATCTATTTCCTAATTATAGAAGGAACTTGTCAAACTAAGTTACACCTTTTTATAAACAAGAAAAAGCACTCTTCTATACGTTTACACCCTATCAATGGTACGTCTGCAGACTTACAACGCTACAAACCGGGTTACAGTACCCGTGTTGGGCAGAACACAAATAGTCTACATAGCTTTCTATTCAGTTACAAACAAATTACCAAGTGACACCAAGAGGTGAAAGTATACATTCAAAGCTTCCCTCATGATTATGCTAGCTAAATCTAACAAAACGTAGTGTTAAAAAAGTGAGAGATTTTAAATATATTTCCTTCTATGTTTCTCCGTTTCTATGTTTCCTATATTGAAGGCCCGGCATGGCCAAGCGTGTTAAGGCGTGCGACTCGTAATCTGAGGGTCGTAGGTTCGCATCCCCGTCGCGCCAAACATGCTCGCTCTTTCAGCCGTGGGGGCGTTATACTGTGACGGTCAATCCCACTATTCATTGGTAAAAGAGTAGCCCAAGAGTTGGCGGTGGGTGGTGATGACTAGCTGCCTTCCCTCTAGTCTTACACTGCTAAACTAGGGACGGCTCGCGCAGATAGCCCTCCAGTAGCTTTGCGCGAAATTCCAAAAACCAAACCAACCAACCTATATTGAATAACACATTTCTCGCCCCCTATGTATGTCTACTTGAATTATTTTTCTACTCTATCTTCTCGCATGGAAAGTTTTCTTTCTTCTAATATTCTCCAGTGGATTCCAGCCACCATTTGCCCATATTAAGCTGGTGAGATAGTGACTCGCTGAACAAAACGGATTACTCCCTGTTCTTCGCTTTGTATTAGCTTCTCAAACGTGATTTCTTCGACATATATTAATCTTTCTGACATGTGCTGGGTAATATTTTAAGACAAATACAAATAACGTCCAATAAAAAATAAACATAGCTTCAAAAGTACCTAAGTTATTCAGGGTTGGACAAACGTTACTGTACGGTTGGTTGAATACGGTTTAATTTATCATTGTTGACATGCTAGTAGGACACGAGAAACTGATCTATGTTCTTATTGAAATAACCACGTTGTCACTTTGTCCTCACCCTGTACACATAAATAAAATAAGGTCCTTAGCACTTCTATATGTACTTTCATAAATGTAATTGTGTTATGTTTTTCATCATTATTGTTGGCTCAGTATAACTTTGTTTGACTCGACAACAGTGTCATTCAGCTCTTTTCCCACATTAAATACATCAATAGAAGTTATCAAAAAATGTCTGCTGTCAGTTGTAATTTAAAATTTTAACATTTAGTGTCTAGATCTCACTCCGTAAACCAAGCAAATATTTCATATTTTATTAAAATTATCAACTTATAAAGCTGCAGTTACTGTCTCTTGTCTGTAACTAACAGTACTTCATCATGAGGCCTTACTTTGAATGTTGTTTCACCTAAGACTTGCCATATATGGAAGTTAAAATATTCTAAAGGCAGAAACTGGGTTTTGAAACATCTGAAGGACGCGTACTTCAGTGAAAGCCGTCTTACCAATAAGTAACTGGTTATAATGTTATAATAAAGTATCTTACATTGACAAACTAAACTGTTAAACACTTAAAGTTAATCAACTAAACTAATTAACACTGTACCAAGCAGTGTCTTACAGTAACCTACTAAACTAATTAACACTATACCAAGCAGTGTCTTACAGTGACCTACTAAACTAATTAACACTATACCAAGCAGTGTCTTACAGTGACCTACTAAACTAATTAACACTGTACCAAGCAGTGTCTTACAGTGACCTACTAAACTAATTAACACTCTACCAAGCAGTGTCTTACAGTAATCTACTAAACTAATTAACACTATACCAAGCAGTGTCTTACAGTAACCTACTAAACTAATTAACACTATACCAAGCAGTGTCTTACAGTAACCTACTAAAGAAATTAACACTATACCAAGCAGTGTCTTACAGTAACCTACTAAAGAAATTAACACTATACCAAGCAGTGTCTTACAGTGACCTATTAAACTAATTAACACTATACCAAGCAGTGTCTTACAGTGACCTACTAAACTAATTAACACTATACCAAGCAGTGTCTTACAGTAACCTACTAAACTAATTAACACTATACAAAGCAGTGCCTTACAGTAACCTACTAAACTAATTAACACTATACCAAGCAGTGTCTTACAGTAACCTACTAAACTAATTAACACTATACCAAGCAGTGTCTTACAGTGACCTACTAAACTAATTAACACTGTACCAAGCAGAGTCTTACAGTGACCTACTAACCTAATTAACACTGTACCAAACAGTGTCTTACAGTAACCTACTAAACTAATTAACACTATACCAAGCAGTGTCTTACAGTAACCTACTAAAGAAATTAACACTATACCAAGCAGTGTCTTACAGTAACCTACTAAAGAAATTAACACTATACCAAGCAGTGTCTTACAGTGACCTACTAAACTAATTAACACTATACCAAACAGTGTCTTACAGTGACCTACTAAACTAATTAACACCATACCAAGCAGTGTCTTACAGTAACCTACTAAAGAAATTAACACTATACCAAGCAGTGTCTTACAGTAACCTACTAACACTAATTAACACTGTACCAAGCAGTGTCGTACAGTAACCTACTAACACTAATTAACACTATACAAAGCAGTGTCGTACAGTAATCTACTAAACTAATTAACACTGTACCAAGCAGTGTCTTACAGTGACCTACTAAACTAATTAACACTGTACCAAGCAGTGTCTTACAGTAACCTACTAAACTAATTAACACTGTACCAAGCAGTGTCTTACAGTGACCTATTAAACTAATTAACACTATACCAAGCAGTGTCTTACAGTAACCTACTAAACTAATTAACACTATACCAAGCAGTGTCTTACAGTGACCTACTAAACTAATTAACGCTATACCAAGCAGTGTCTTACAGTGACCTACTAAACTAATTAACACTGTACCAAGCAGTGTCTTACAGTGACCTACTAAACTAATTAACACTGTACCAAACAGTGTCTTACAGTAACCTACTAAACTAATTAACACTATACCAAGCAGTGTCTTACAGTAACCTACTAAAGAAATTAACACTGTACCAAGCAGTGTCTTACAGTGACCTACTAAACTAATTAACACTGTACCAAACAGTGTCTTACAGTAACCTACTAAACTAATTTACACTATACCAAGCAGTGTCTAACAGTAACCTACTAAAGAAATTAACACTATACCAAGCAGTGTCTTACAGTAACCTACTAAAGAAATTAACACTATACCAAGCAGTGTCTTACAGTGACCTACTAAACTAATTAACACTATACCAAGCAGTGTCTTACAGTGACCTACTAAACTAATTAACACTATACCAAGCAGTGTCTTACAGTAACCTACTAAACTAATTAACACTATACCAAGCAGTGTCTTACAGTAACCTACTAAACTAATTAACACTATACCAAGCAGTGTCTTACAGTAACCTACTAAACTAATTAACACTATACCAAGCAGTGTCTTACAGTGACCTACTAAACTAATTAACACTGTACCAAGCAGTGTCTTACAGTGACCTACTAAACTAATTAACACTGTACCAAACAGTGTCTTACAGTAACCTACTAAACTAATTAACACTATACCAAGCAGTGTCTTACAGTAACCTACTAAAGAAATTAACACTATACCAAGCAGTGTCTTACAGTAACCTACTAAAGAAATTAACACTATACCAAGCAGTGTCTTACAGTGACCTACTAAACTAATTAACACTATACCAAACAGTGTCTTACAGTGACCTACTAAACTAATTAACACTATACCAAGCAGTTTCTTACAGTAACCTACTAAAGAAATTAACACTACAACAAGCAGTGTCTTACAGTAACCTACTAACACTAATTAACACTGTACCAAGCAGTGTCGTACAGTAACCTACTAACACTAATTAACACTATACAAAGCAGTGTCGTACAGTGACCTACTAAACTAATTAACACTATACCAAGCAGTGTCTTACAGTAACCTACTAACACTAATTTAACACTGTACCAAGCAGTGTCGTACAGTAACCTACTAACACTAATTAACACTATACAAAGCAGTGTCGTACAGTGACCTACTAAACTAATTAACACTATACCAAGCAGTGTCTTACAGTGACCTACTAAACTAATTAACACTATACCAAGCAGTGTCTTACAGTGACCTACTAAACTAATTAACACTATACCAAGCAGTGTCTTACAGTGACCTACTAAACTAATTAACACTATACCAAGCAGTGTCTTACAGTGACCTACTAAACTAATTAACACTATACAAAGCAGTGTCGTACAGTGACCTACTAAACTAATTAACACTATACCAAGCAGTGTCTTACAGTAACCTACTAACACTAATTAACACTGTACCAAGCAGTGTCGTACAGTAACCTACTAACACTAATTAACACTATACAAAGCAGTGTCGTACAGTGACCTACTAAACTAATTAACACTATACCAAGCAGTGTCTTACAGTGACCTACTAAACTAATTAACACTATACCAAGCAGTGTCTTACAGTGACCTACTAAACTAATTAACACTATACTAAGCAGTGTCTTACAGTGACCTACTAAACTAATTAACACTGTACCAAGCAGTGTCTTACAGTGACCTACTAAACTAATTAACACTATACCAAGCAGTGTCTTACAGTGACCTACTAAACTAATTAACACTATACCAAGCAGTGTCTTACAGTGACCTACTAAACTAATTAACACTATACCAAGCAGTGTCTTACAGTGATTTACTAAACTAATTAACACTATACAAAGCAGTGTCGTACAGTGACCTACTAAACTAATTAACACTATACCAAGCAGTGTCTTACAGTAACCTACTAACACTAATTAACACTGTACCAAGCAGTGTCGTACAGTAACCTACTAACACTAATTAACACTATACAAAGCAGTGTCGTACAGTGACCTACTAAACTAATTAACACTATACCAAGCAGTGTCTTACAGTGACCTACTAAAGAAATTAACACTATACCAAGCAGTGTCTTACTGTGACCTACTAAACTAATTAACACTATACCAAACAATGTCTTACAGTGACCTACTAAACTAATTAACACTATACCAAGCAGTGTTTTACAGTAACCTACTAAAGAAATTAACACTATACCAAGCAGTGTCTTACAGTAACCTACTAACACTAATTAACACTGTACCAAGCAGTGTCGTACAGTAACCTACTAAACTAATTAACACTATACCAAGCAGTGTCTTACAGTGACCTACTAAACTAATTAACACTATACCAAGCAGTGTCTTACAGTGACCTACTAAACTAATTAACACTATACCAAGCAGTGTCTTACAGTGACCTACTAAACTAATTAACACTATACCAAGCAGTGTCTTACAGTGACCTACTAAACTAATTAACACTATACCAAGCAGTGTCTTACAGTGACCTACTAAACTAATTAACACTATACCAAGCAGTCTCTTACAGTGACCTACTAAACTAATTAACACTATACTAAGCAGTGTCGTACAGTGACCTACTAAACTAATTAACACTATACCAAGCAGTGTCTTACAGTAACCTACTAACAGTAATTAACACTATACCAAGCAGTGTCGTACAGTAACCTACTAAACTTATTAACACTATACCAAGCAGTGTCTTACAGTGACCTACTAAACTAATTAACACTGTACCAAGCAGTGCCTTACAATAACCTACTAACACTAATTAACACTATACCAAGCAGTGTCTTACAGTGACCTACTAAACTAATTAACACTATACCAAGCAGTGTCTTACAGTGACCTACTAAACTAATTAACACTATACAAAGCAGTGTCGTACAGTGACCTACTAAACTAATTAACACTATACCAAGCAGTGTCTTACAGTGACCTACTAAACTAATTAACACTATACCAAGCAGTGTCTTACAGTGACCTACTAAACTAATTAACACTATACCAAGCAGTGTCTTACAGTGACCTACTAAACTAATTAACACTATACCAAGCAGTGTCTTACAGTGACCTACTAAACTAATTAACACTGTACCAAACAGTGTCTTACAGTAACCTACTAAAGAAATTAACACTATACCAAGCAGTGTCTTACAGTGACCTACTAAACTAATTAACACTATACCAAGCAGTGTCTTACAGTGACCTACTAAACTAATTAACACTGTACCAAGCAGTGTCTTACAGTGACCTACTAAACATAATTAACATAAACTGTCTTATATTAATCACCTAAAATGATAAACATAAAGTGTTTTGTTGATTAATGTAAGACACTTTATGTTTATCACTTTAGTGACACATAATCAATTAATTAACTGAAGTGATAAATATAAAGTGTCTTACATTAATCAACTAAACTGATGAGCACTTCAGTATAAAGTGTAAAATGTGTTACCATTAGCCTGATAAACTGATGAACACTTCACCATAAAGTGTAAAATGTGTTACCACAAGCCTGATAAACTGATGAACACTTCACCATAAAGTGTAAAATGTGTTACCATTAGCCTGATAAACTGATGAACACTTCACCATAAGGTGTAAAATGTGTTACCATTAGCCTGATAAACTGATGAATACTTCACCATAAAGTGCAAAATGTGTTACCATTAGCCTGATAAACTGATGAACACTTCACCATAAAGTGTAAATTGTGTTACCACAAGCCTGATAAACTGATGAACACTTCACCATAAGGTGTAAAATGTGTTACCACAAGCCTGATAAACTGATGAACACTTCACCATAAAGTGCAAAATGTGTTACCATTAGCCTGATAAACTGATGAACACTTCACCATAAGGTGTAAAATGTGTCACCACAAGCCTGATAAACTGATGAACACTTCACCATAAAGTGTAAAATGTGTTACCATTAGCCTGATAAACTGATGAACACTTCACCATAAAGTGTAAAATGTGTTACCATTAGCCTGATAAACTGATGAACACTTCACCATAAAGTGTAAAATGTGTTACCATTAGCCTGATAAACTGATGAACACTTTACCATAAGGTGTAAAATGTGTTACCACAAGCCTGATAAACTGATGAACACTTCACCATAAAGTGTAAAATGTGTTACCATTAGCCTGATAAACTGATGAACACTTCACCATAAAGTGTAAAATGTGTTACCATTAGCCTGATAAACTGATGAACACTTCACCATAAGGTGTAAAATGTGTTACCATTAGCCTGATAAACTGATGAATACTTCACCATAAAGTGTAAAATGTGTTACCATTAGCCTGATAAACTGATGAACACTTCACCATAAAGTGTAAAATGTGTAACCATTAGCCTGATAAACTGATGAACACTTCACCATAAAGTGTAAAATGTGTAACCATTAAACTGATAAACTGATGAACACTTCACCATAAAGTGTAAAATGTGTTACCACAAGCCTGATAAACTGATGAACACTTCACCATAAAGTGTAAAATGTGTTACCACAAGCCTGATAAACTGATGAACACTTCACCATAAAGTGTAAAATGTGTTACCATTAGCCTGATAAACTGATGAATACTTCACCATAAAGTGTAAAATGTGTTACCACAAGCCTGATAAACTGATGAACACTTCACCATAAAGTGTAAAATGTGTTGCCATTAGCCTGATAAACTGATGAACACTTCACCATAAAGTGTAAAATCTGTTACCATTAGCCTGATAAACTGATGAACACTTCACCATAAGGTGTAAAATGTGTTACCATTAGCCTGATAAACTGATGAATACTTCACCATAAAGTGTAAAATGTGTTACCATTAGCCTGATAAACTGATGAATACTTCACCATAAAGTGTAAAATGTGTTACCATTAGCCTGATAAACTGATGAGCATTTCACCATAAGGTGTAAAATGTGTTACCACAAGCCTGATAAACTGATGAACACTTCACCATAAAGTGTAAAATGTATTACCATTAGCCTGATAAACTGATGAACACTTCACCATAAAGTGTAAAATGTGTAACCATTAGCCTGATAAACTGATGAATACTTCGTCTTATAATTTTACCTACTAACTGTTATTCTCAGAAAGACAGTTAACTATTTTATTTTATGTTTATATGATCCGTTTAACCCTCTTTATCACAGTGATACGTCTGCATCTCTGCAACGCTTTATACCTGGTTTCGATACCCGTGATTGGCAGAGCACAAATAGCCCATTGTGTAGCTCTTTGCTTAATTACAAATAAACAAACCAATCAGTGTATTAGCACTAAATATTTATCTACTTTTGTTTTTCTTTCTGGTTATTTTTCTGTCTTGAATTGGTAAAAAAACAAACTCGACCTTACCCATCATTCCGTGTTCTTCTTCTGTTGTTTTCTCATTGCTTTAGTTTCTACATTTTGTCAACAAAACGACTGTGTTTTTTCAATTTTAGTGGCATATCCCTCATCATAGTGTAATATTTAAACTTTAAATGTTTTTTGTTTTGTTTCATGACAGGTCATTCTTTCTCTCGTTGTGTGAAAAGTACAGCAACAAAATTTAGTGTTATCTGGTTCAGATAGCAAAACAGAAGATTGTTAAAATGTAACTCGGGTCGGGAAGCCTGCCATTTTATGTTAATATTCAGAGCATTAACTTTGCCATTCAATGCATTCTATTCGATACTTAATCACATGAAAACACACAACAGAGAACAAAACTGTTAACTGAAACATTTTGAAGATACATCATTATAATATTGTTTAACTGGTTCGCCATATTTCTAGTAGACAAAAGTAAACTAAATATGGAACATCACTGGTCGCTTGGTTACAGGCAGTAATGTTTGTTCTTTGTTACAGGTAGTAATGTTTTGTTCTTGGTTACAGGTAGTAATGTTTGTTCTTTGTTACAGGTAGTAATGTTTTGTTCTTGGTTACAGGTAGTAATGTTTGTTCTTTGTTACAGGTAGTAATGTTTGTTCTTTGTTACAGGCAGTAATGTTTTGTTCTTGGTTACAGGTAGTAATGTTTGTTCTTTGTTACAGGCAGTAATGTTTGTTCTTGGTTACAGGTAGTAATGTTTTGTTCTTGGTTACAGGTAGTAATGTTTGTTCTTGGTTACAGGCAGTAATGTTTGTTCTTTGTTACTGGTAGTAATGTTTGTTCTTGATTACAGGTAGTAATGTTTGTTCTTGATTACAGGTAGTAATGTTTGTTCTTGGTTACAGGTAGTAATGTTTGTTCTTGATTACAGGTAGTAATGTTTGTTCTTGGTTACAGGTAGTAATGTTTGTTCTTTGTTACTGGCAGTAATGTTTGTTCTTGGTTACAGGTAGTAATGTTTGTTCTTTGTTACTGGTAGTAATGTTTGTTCTTGGTTACAGACAGTCATGTTTGTTTCAAAACTAAACGCTTCGATTTATAAAGGGAGAAAGTAAAACAAAAACACAAGACAGATAAGTCCATATGGACTTCTTACTGAGTCTTCAAGGAAGAAGTTAGTTGTAGCCTTACTTGTTTCGTGTTAAGAAACAATCAATTGTATTCATATTTACCACTTTTTATATAAATAATTATATATACCATTAGTAATTTCACCTTAAGTCATAAAAAACAAATCAGTTGTATCTTATTGACTTCGTTTGACTCATCAAAACAAGTAAGTTGTATCTTACTGATTTCGCGTGACTCATCAAAAACAAGTCAGTTGTATCTTATTGACTTCGCGTGACTCATCAAAAACAAATCAGTCGCATCATATTAACTTCATATGACTTATCACAAACGAGTCACTTGTGTATTATTAACTTCATGTGACTTATCAAAAACAAGTCAATCGTATCTTATTAACTCCGTGTGACTCATCAAAAACAAGTCAGTTCTCTCTATTTTTTTCTTTAACTTTGTCTTGATATTTTACGAAACAATTCAGATTTAATCTCATTTCGAATTCGTGCTGATTTTTTCAGAAAGCAAATGTAAACAAATTTTTCGAGTTTTCTACAACATCGGTGAAATAATGAAACTGTCAGGTCAACAGTTTTAGATTTCTTCCAGAAATACAGAGCAAAGTTTCTTGTAATAACTGGTCTCATCCACATAGTGCGTCTGCGCTTGATAACGTATGATTTAATTCATCACTTAAATTCCAGACTTCAGTTTCGATTTAAAGATAAACCTGGTTGGTACCTCTTAATGGATCAGGGTTAAATGGGCGATAGCCAAGGAGGTGACAGAACATATTGTCGACACTCAATTTGTCGATAATATTATGAGTTGATAGACAAGTATTGATAACCCATTTGGCAATAATATTATGAGTTGATAGACAAGTATTGATAACCCATTTGGCAATAATATTATGAGTTGATAGACAAGTATTGATAACCCATTTGGCAATAATATTATGAGTTGATAGACAAGTATTGATAACCCATTTGGCAATAATATTATGAGCCGTTTAGCAACTCTCGCTTTTCTACTGTATAAACCATTATTGTGTCGTTTTTACTTTTTGCCATAAAGCATGTATAATACACTAGTTCTCAATACGTTTTTATTAATCGATTTATTTTCTGAGTGTAAATACAGCACTTCACAAACTTGTTTCGTCTTCATTAAATCGTTCTATTTTGTATTTATCTATTCAAAATACAACAGATTACTTATACACATTGTAAACCTGTTTCATGTGCACGTAAACATGCATACAACGTAAACGTAAATATAATAACAAATTCATCTCATGACACAATTGTCCACAAGTTGCTTTTGGAGTAGTTGTCTTTCGACAACTTGTTCAGTGGACTCAGGATAATATACTGTCGCTCATTCCGCTGTCACCGAATTGTCCTGTTTCCTAAAGACCCTGAATCCTTTTAAGAATTACCACTCCAAGCGAAGCAGTTCTCAAACGACTAATGTTCGTATCGACAGAAACGTCAACTTGACTGTTTAACTAACTCAGTCTGTGTTGTTGTTATTACACTATATACTAAATAAACACTGAGACCATAGATTTTATATCCGCGATTCAAAGTCGACTCCAATTTTTTCCCAATCTTGCAGCAAGAGACATCTCGTGACAGAAATAGTAACTCTTTAATGCAACAATGGATATTAAAGATCAAGTCACGTAAGCTGCTTAAAAACTGGAATAAAATTGAAAAGTTGCTCTAAAAGCTTAAAACTTTTAAAAACTTCGCCAAGGTTACATAATGTGTATCTACAGCGAGGAATCGAGTTTTAGATTTTAACGTTGTAAGTGCACGAAGTTGACGTTTTTACTGGAAGCAACAGAAAACATTGCTAAAAGACCGCTTAGAGTTATTATCCGACATTAATGTATGCACTCTTTTCTTTGTTACATCACTCAGAATTGAAAAGAGATTAAAAGTGAACCAGTTTAAAACATTGTTGTTAGCGGTATTGTTTGAAAGATAAGAACAGCTTTGTTTCATTGTTGTTCGGGGAAGTTTTCATTCTTTACTATGTCTACTTCAGAGTGGGATGCAATGGTGTTGTCAGCTGGATGTTCAGCTTAGGTTTTAAGCTACTAATCAGAAGCGCTTCCTTATTCCTTGGTGTTCATTACTTTTTCGTTTAGTCTATTATTTTGGACTGTTCGACGTTAGGTTTCTTGTTAGAGTTTTTGATTGGATAGTTATAAATTCCTGAGTGTTGAATGGGCTGTTTTGCGCATGCCAAGGCTCTGATCGCTGACCCAATATAATCATGACTACAACATGGATACCTGTATTGCTAAACCATAAGCGATTATTTTTTTAAAGAAGATATTTTGTCTTTAAACAGAAAAATATTATTTATTCCTTTGTTGCAATTGAGGTTTTCTTTTAGGCTAAATACGTTGACTGTAGATCGTTCTGTATTTTTCCTGTTGGTTTGATGACACGAGAATTAGGTTAAAGGTAACACTAACGTCATAGAATATTTGGGAATGTTCAGGTCTGGAATCTTGGGATTATAAATCTTACTGATATATTCAGAAATACTGTTGTTGGTAACCACTAGAGGGAAGGCATTTTTTTATATTTTTAAATATTGATAGGTTCATCATGGAAATTGCAATAAGAGCTGCTAAGTTTATACACTCTATGAACTAAAGTTATGAACTATATGAACTAAAATATTTACTGAATTAGTTTTCTAACCATCAGGTTTAAACGTACTGAAGGGCCCGGAGATAGCCCTTGAGTTGCTCTGCGCAAAATTCAAAAACAAACATGGTAACACTATTCCCGACACTTCTGTTACAAAGTTGTCAGAAGTATACCCGATTTCAGTCTAGATGACTAAAGGTTTTACGTAAGTCAGTAATTTCTGAAAATTAGCAGAGAAGGCGGTATATTTGATTTTATCAGGAGTGATGTGGATGTTGTAACCACGTGACATTTTTTTTCCCCAGAAGAATAGAAGTGAAACATCATATAGATTATCAATAAAAGTGGTTGAATACCAGGTACTCGTCCCTTTACAACTCGTGTAGTTTATTTTATTTCTAGTTTTCAGTCTCAATGATTTGTTTTAAATATACGCAAACCACATGACGAATATGTTGTTGTTTGTTTTGTGTTTTTTTGTACTCGGAGATTGAGGTTTTGGTTTGTTTTGAATTTCGCGCAAAGCTACTCAAGGGCTATCTACGCTAGCTGCCCCTAATTTAGCAGTGTAAGACTAGAGGGTAGGCAGCTAGTTATCACCATACTCTTTAATCAACGAATAGTGGGATTGACCGTCACATTATAACGCCTCCACAGCTGAAAAGTTGAGCATGTTTGGTGTGACTGGGATTCGAACCGCGTACTTCGGATTACGAGTCGAGTGCCTTAACCAACTGGCCACGCCGGGCCGAAAAGTTGAGAACAAACGGCTTAAGTAATTAGTTGTTGTTATTGTTTTCAGTAACTCTGTTTAATTAGGGGGATAACAACATGTTATTATTTATTGAACCTTAGGTTGATGTTAGAAACTTTGAAACGCAAAAGATGTAAGTCAGGAATAGAAGGTTTTGCATTATTTTAGAAACTCAACGTGTTATAAATTATTCTATTTAGATAAGCTAATACTGTCTCCGCTTTTGGTTTTAAACATATAAAAATACCAGGAAACTCTTCTTGCTTGTGGTTAGGAAACTGAATATACATTCTACAATGTCGACCCTGTAGTACGAAAGTTTCCTGTAACATTTCACATTAAAATAGCAAGCCTAATCTGAGGTGACTTAAACAACGTACTGGTCTGTGCTTTTAAGAACAAACATAATGAAGAAAACATTTCAACTACTTGATGCAAGCAAGCCACACTAGCGACATCTTTCCAAATAATCCTATTTTTCATAACTTAAAACAATTATAAAAATAGAAAGATCTTGTGGAGTTGTTATTACTCTAAGGTACTTCTTAATAAATATATAAAAATCCTTCTTTCACTTTATTTTACGTCCACGCTACTTTAGCGGTAAGTCTTAGGTGGACTCAGCAGATAGCCTGATGTTGCTTTGCTGTGAGTTAAACACACTCATTCGCTTTATTTCGCCCGGCAGGTATTTATTCAAATTAGTTTGTAATTCTAAAACACAACAACAGATGGCAGTAACACCAACCTTGATGCCATTATAACAACTTCAGCAATTGGTTTGGTTTTTTTTTGAATTTCGCGCAGAGCTACATGAGGGCTATCTGCACTATCCGTCCCTAATTTAGCAGTCTAAGACTGGAGGGAAGGCAGCTAGTCATCACCACCTACCGCCAACTCTTGGGCTACTCTTTTACCAACGAATAGTGGGATTGAGCGAAACATTGTAACGCCATTACGACTGAAAGGGCGAGCATGTTTGGTGCGACGGGGATTCGAACCCTCGACTCTTGCTCTCCTTGTGTTTGATTTTTCCTCCAATATTTCTTATTTTCAAGTTTAGTTAGTACGTAATTATTTAGTGAACTCATTAAATGATTAACGTGGAACAAAAGTTTCACCCACCTTCAATTATTGATTAATTAATTAAAATACCTTGAAACACTTTTCAAACTTATCCTACAAACCCCCCTCCCCAAGTAGCACGGCGGTATGTCTGTGGGCTTACAACGCTAGAAACTGGGTTGCGATACCTGTTGTGGTAGAACAAAGATATACCCTTGTGTAGCATTGTGTTTAACTACCAGCGAAAATACTAACATTAAATATTATGTAAAGTTTTAACAAAAGTCAGTATAAAGTCAAGTTAACAAAATTAAGGAAAATCTAATTAAGTTTAGCTTGAAGAAATTAATACTTGTTATATTTCTTTATAATATATATATTATGTTTTATATTATGATAAAATAAGCATTTTTTTAAACGTAATATCTGTTTGCCATTTTCATTTACTGGGGTAACAATGGCCAATGTTTGTAACTTTAAAAGGTTGCAACAGATGGCGCTTGCAGTGACTTGCAGACGAACAGATTTGTTTGTGGAAAAACACAAAGGTGCATCACATCTACTTAAATCAGATTACGAGCATTATAAACCGTCAAACTTACTGCTGAGATTATAGGACTGACATGCAATGACATGTTTTTTAAAAAACACGCACATATATCTATAACTTAACGACTGCTGAACAAATGTAGGTGTTCATTTCTGTAATTAACTTAGAATAATTTAATCGTTTGATTTTGAAGTCCTGTATAAGCCTTCTTAGAAATTTTACATATTTAGCCACAAATATGTTCGAATTCTAAAAACAAAATAGAAATAGGTGTAAGTGTAGATGTGTATATGTTAAATTTGTATTTTATAAATTGATATTTTCAATTTGTTATAAAGGTAGTGGTAATTATTTGGGCTTGTAACGCTAAACATTAGTCCATTATGCAGTGTTGCGCTTGATAACAAAGAAACAAACCATTACTGGTATAGACATTCAGTAATTTACAAGTGATAAGAAATCTATTTTGCTCTCCATTGGAAATCCTGGTTTTGATATCCGTTACTGGCAGAACACAGATAGCCCACTGTGTTGCTATGTGCTTAATTTCAAAGAAACAAACGAAAGAACACAGCATATAACTCACAGCGTCTACGAATAGTGATAAAAAACTATTGGTCAAGACTGTCTAATAGACACATGTTTAATGCTATTCTAGAACCCAGTTCTCTTCTAGACTCTTCCAAGGATGTAATTATTTCGTTTTTAGAGTAACAATGTGATCAGAATCCCTTGTTTCTTGGATATATGTATTTGTTTATTTCACAAGTATATTTAGTACATTTAAAAATATAATGTCATATTTTTACATAATTTCTTATTCTTTAACAACCCCTCAGTGGGAGTGAGGGACAAGTTTATGCAATTGCAAAGAAAACATATAGGGCTCGCTTCCCAGAGATAGACAGTGCAGAGACTGTCTATTGTGTGGTTTTGTGCTATATATACTGCATTAAATATAATTTTCGCTGTTTATCTGAATTCTATTTCAAATATTTATATGTCACCTCGGTGGTCCAACGGTAAATGTGAAATCTTACAACACTGAAAACCGAATTTCGGTGGCTGTGGTGAACACAGCACAGGTAGCCAATTGTGTCGCTTTGCGCTTAACGACAACCAACCAAAACTCCTTATTTAAATGACGTTTTTTTTCATGCCAGTGATAACGTACTGGTTAGTTTACAGGACTCACAATCAGCGGTTCAGGGTTCGAATCCCATTGCCGAACATGTTCTTTCTTTCATCCGTGAATATGTGACATTGTAACGGCCAATAGTAGTATGCAGAGAGCTGTTCGTGAGTACTCTTAATTATCTGCTTTCCCTCAAGTTTGTTACTTATAAATTAAAGGCAGTTAGCGTTTTTTATTTGGTATTGAAAGTGACATAATATCATGAAGCCAACATACACCAAATCTAAAGGAAACTCCTATAATTAAACATGTCTGATTTCTAAGCCAAACTTTATAAACAAAAGCAAACAAGTTTGCTTGTGATTTGTTTCAGTGAGTTCAACAAGCGAGGAATTGAAATATCTTCAATTGTTTTGTTTGTTTTTGTAATTTCGCACAAAGCTACTAGAGGGCTATCTGTGCTAGCCGTCCCTAACTTAGCAGTGTAAGATTAGAAGGAAGGCAGCTAGTCATCACCACCTACCGCCAACTCTTGGGCTACTCTTTTACCAACGAATAGTGGGATTGACCGTTACATTATAACGCTTCCACGGCTGGGAGGGCGAGCATGTTTAGCACGACTCGGGCGCGAACCCGCGACCCTCAAATTACGAAGCGCACGCCTTAACGCGCTAGGCCATGCCGGGCCCGAAATATCTTCAAACCAAAAAAAAAACAAAGAAGCCGAAATCGATTGCGTTTGCCCAGTTCCAAGTGTCGAATAGTGTGTGTATGTTCGAAAAGAAAAGTCACTTCTGTCTATCCGTTCTGTCTACTGAGAAAAATCGAACCTTTGATTTTAGGGTTGTAATCCGTAGACTTACTGTTGTAGTTGGGACCCAAATGTCGAAGAAGACAAGAAATTAAAAAACAACAATACGTGTACGCTCTGTAGCCGTTGGTTCCAATGTTCTACCTGTACAAGAGAGGCCCCGGTATGGCCAGGTTGTTAAGGTATTCGACTCGTAATCTAAGGGTCGCAAGTTCGAATCTCCGTCACACCAAACATGCTCGCTCTTTCAGCCTTGAGGCGTTATAATGTGACGTTTAATCCCACTATTCTTTGTTAAAAGAGTAGCTCAAGAGTTGGCGGTGGGTGGTGATGACTAGCTGCTTTCACCCTCTAGTCTTACACTGCTAAATTTGGGACGGCTAACACAGTAAGCTCTCATGTATCTTTGCGCGAAATTTAAAAAACGAACAAAATAGACACAAAAATGTATAAACTTCTTCTTTATTGTGTATTTTATTTTAAATTTGTTAAGAACTTCCAATAAATCTCGTTTGATTTTTTTATAAAGACATCTTATTTAGATGTTGAAATTATGTTTCTAACCGCTGTTTGGTTCATGTGTGTATAACTCCATTCTTACATTAATCATCAAATAGAGTTCCCAATAAAACCAAAACACACGTTTTAAAAAATGCAATCGTGAGCTGAGGTTTACCATTATCTACATAATGCTCAGCCACAACACGGAAACATTTCATTAAACATTGATTGTTCTCCAAGGTTGGGTGTAGTAGTTTTCTATAACGAAGTTTTAGTTTTGTAAACCCATTATTTTACAAGTTATCTCATGCGTTTCATTTTTGATCGGATTATAATATGTTTTCAGATATAAAGTTTTTATTTTTAATGATACGATATCTTGGAATATACCTACATGTGTCACTCTTTGATTGTCCAGCTACCTGTATAGTTGAAGTAGGAATAAAAAAATTACTATTTGTATGTGTTTGGTCAGTTTTTACTGGCCAGGCGTGGACAGGTTTGAAGTAGGAATAAAAAAATACACTATTTGTATGTGTTTGGTCAGTTTTTACTGGCCAGGCGTGGACAGGTTTGAAGTAGGAATAAAAAAATACACTATTTGTATGTGTTTGGTCAGTTTTTACTGGCCAGGCGTGGACAGGCGGATGGGGCACTCGACTCATAATCTTAGGGTTTCAGGTTCGAATCCCAAACATGCTCGCTCTTTCAGCCATGGGAGCAATATGAAGTAACGGTCAAACCCACTATACATTGGTAAGAGAGTAGTCCAAGAGTTGGCGGTGGGTGGTGATGACTAGCTGTAGCTTTGCGCGAAAATTCAAATACATTTTCTCTAA
This sequence comes from Tachypleus tridentatus, assembly GCF_004210375.1. Classification (NCBI taxonomy): domain Eukaryota; kingdom Metazoa; phylum Arthropoda; class Merostomata; order Xiphosura; family Limulidae; genus Tachypleus; species Tachypleus tridentatus. Next base: position 141,668,299 of record NC_134826.1, read on the forward strand.
TGTTAGTAACTTCCAATTTTACTTTGAGCTCTGATTCACGAGGCTTATCTCAGACTAATCTGTTATGAAATGTAAACGTGTTAAAAACTAATAGAATTGAATACACATAGTTTACGTATACATATTCTGTTAGGAAAATAGAAATGTCGTGAAATAAGGTGAGTGTAACAAACTTCTGTTTGTTTGATATTTTTACTCAGTTTACTGAGAATGAGCTGAAAACAAACACAGGGCTAGCGATTGGAAGATCCAAAGTTCGAGCTCTTATATTTTATGAACACGTTTCACACTTTCAAGGAGAGTGAAATCTGTAAACTTCGAGACTGCGAAACTTACTGTTTTTATAAATTTAAATTTGTATTTATTTCATTTGTTTGTTTGTTTTGGAATTTCGCACAAAGCTACTCGAGGGCTATCTGTGCTAGCCGTCCCTAATTTAGCAGTGTAAGACTAGAGGAAAGGCAGGTAGTCATCACCACCCACCGCCAACTCTTGGACTACTCTTTTACCAACGAATAGTGGGATTGACCGTCACATTATAACGCCCCCACGGCTGGGGGGGGGCGAGCATGTTTGGCGCGACTCGGGCGCGAACCCGCGACCCTCAGATTACGACTCGCACGCCTTAACACGCTTGGCCATGCCGGGCCGATGTATTTATTTCAACAACAAATTTTACTTTCACATTTTTTTATCTGATTGTTTGATTCAATTGATCTTTCTCTTACTAATTTAGAGTTATAAAAAAATGTTTGTCAGCGGTTACACACTTAAGTCTTAATTGAACACGTGAAAACCTAAACAGAATAATTTAAATACATACCAACGAAGCCTTGTAACTTTAGATTACTCCATATTTTACGTCTGTTATTGTCCCTAAATAGTTTGTTTAATAATTACGCAAGTTTTATTTACGTATATAGGTCTTTAATTTATCAATTATAGGAAAGGCCGCCAGTTGACAACACCCACCGTCTACTCTTTTGCTACTCTCGTCTGGTCGTTGTCACTGTTAATGCACACTCACGATTCCAAAGAACAGAGAACGTTTTTTACACCAAAGACTCGTGGATCGTGAATCTTCGGATTCACGTGCCTGACCACGCTAAACATTAGCCACGCCTTGCTCTTTTAAACAGTAAATGTTCACATATGCTGTTACTTAAAATGAAATATTTCAGTAAACGCTGAGAACTAAACAATAAAGGCTTCAAAGTAAAACGTGCTCAGCCTTTCGGAGTTAATGTTTACGTGAACACGAATTTAAAACTACATAATAAAAATATGTGTCTTGTAAAATGAAATTAATTTATTTTGAAACAAATAATTATTCATTATAAAATTAAATCGTAAATAACTCGCATCGTGTCCTGTAAAATACATGTCTGGTCCTTGAATGGCTACAAGTTATGTTGAAAATAGCACGGTTATTATAGACGAACAAAACTGAACACTGAAGTTTTGGCTGATATTGCTGTAAAACACAACACAGTATTTAAATTAACACAATATCGATCTAAAAATTGCGCGTAATTCGCGTTGTTAGAAACGATAAAAGTTGCGTGTTTATATTGCTACAACAATAGATTATGCTATAGTTTACAATTTACACGATTGCGTTTTGGAAATGTTTGTATTAACTTCAAACATAAGTTTTTACAGTATTTATAAATCATATATTTATAAAGTTTAGAGGCTGTGATGACAATGCATATTTAATTCATAGTTCGTTAAAAGTAAGGTTAAAATATATCTTAGATACGCTGATTTTCACAACTCGGCAATTATATCGAGTTTCATAAACTGACATCAAAACTGAAAAGTATTGACGGGTTTGTAGACCGGTTTTATTTTACCATATAATAACCTAAATTAATTTGGGTATGTGAACTGTGAATACACATTTTAGTACCTAACCAAATTTATTATTCCATTTTATAAAGTGATGTTATATGTTAGAGATTTCTTTACTTTCTTAATGAGTTGAAATTCAAAAGAGAATCTTCAATTTAGATATACTTATGTACGTAAATTAATTTAGGTTATCATACGGTCACGTAAAATTAACTCAAAAATCCGTAGTTATTATGTGCATTACATCACAATACCTTTGTTTCTGATTTCTTTGAATTGCTGATCTAAACTGTGCTAATGAAGCTTATAGGTGGAACTCCAATTCACAGAAGAACATTCAGCCAATCAAAGAATGCATTACACACAAAACTAAGAGCATTTTTCACCTCAACCAAAGAAAATTAGAATGAAATTAACCCAGCAGTTGACGTTATTAAAGTCTTCATACATCATTGGTTTAGCTGTAAGATTAAAATATATATAAACATATATAATTATATATAAACATATATAATTATACAGTCTTTATACAGCACTGGTTTGGCTGTTGTAAAATAAATATATAATTATACATGAAGCAGACATTTTTCAGTGCGGTTCATCAGACATAACAAGCAAATATATGATCAGTAAGACCGTGAGAAATCAAATGTGTTTGGAAGGTCTAAACGTTTTCTTAATATTCTGTATTTCTAAACGAAACGTAAAAACAATCTCAGAGATCCCTGCGTAATCGATTACTTGTTGAGACATCATTACCGTCAGATATATCTTGCGAACTTATTTCTTTTAACAAGTAGAGCTACGGGAGGCAGCCTACTTTATTAAGGGCATTCTACATGGTTCTCAACTAGACAGCCTATTTCATAAAAGACATTCTACATGGTTCTGAACTGGACAGCCTATTTCATAAAAGGCATTCAACAGAGTTCTGTACTAGAGAGCCTACTTCATTATGAGTGCTCCTAAGGGTTCTGTACTAGACAGCCTACTTCATTATGAGTGCTCCTTAGGGTTCTGTACAAGATAACCTACTTCATTATACATGAGTGCTCCTTGGGGTTCTGTACTAGACAGACTACTTCATTATGAGTGCTCCTTAGGGTTCTGTACTAGACAGCCTAATTCATTATGAGTGCTCCTTAGGGTTCTGTACTAGATAACCTACTTCATTATATGAGTGCTCCTTGGGGTGCTGTACGAGACAGCCTACTTCATTATGAGTGCTCCTTAGGGTTCTGTACTAGATAACCTACTTCATTATGAGTCCTCCTTAGGGTTCTGTACTAGACAGCCTACTTAATTATGAGTGCTCCTAAGGGTTCTGTACTAGACAGCCTACTTCATTATGAGTGCTCCTTAGGGTTCTGTACTAGACAGCCTACTTCATTATGAGTGCTCCTTAGGGTTCTGTACAGAGACAGCCTACTTCATTATGAGTGCTCCTTAGGGTTCTGTACTAGACAGCCTACTTCATTATGAGTGCTCCTTAGGGTTCTGTACTAGACAGCCTACTTCATTATGAGTGCTCCTTAGGGTTCTGTACTAGACAACCTACTTCATTATGAGTGCTCCTTAGGGTTCTGTACTAGACAGCCTACTTCATTATGAGTGCTCCTTAGGGTTCTGTACTAGATAACCTACTTCATTATGAATGCTCCTTAGGGTTCTGTAATAGACAGACTACTTCATTATGAGTGCTCCTTAGGGTTCTGTACTAGATAACCTACTTCATTATGAGTGCTCCCTTATGGCTCTGTACTACACAACCTACTTCATTATGAGTGCTCCTTAGGGTTCTGTACCAGACAGCCTACTTCATTATGAGTGCTCCTTAGGGTTCTGTACTAGACAACCTACTTCATTATGAGTGCTCCTTAGGGTTCTGTACTAGACAGCCTACTTCATTATGAGTGCTCCTTAGGGTTCTGTACTAGATAACCTACTTCATTATGAGTGCTCCTTAGGGTTCTGTACTAGACAGACTACTTCATTATGAGTACTCCTTAGGGTTCTGTACTAAACAACCTACTTCATTATGAGTGCTCCTTATGGTTCTGTACTAGACAACCTACTTCATTATGAGTGCTCCTTATGGCTCTGTACTACACAACCTACTTCATTATGAGTGCTCCTTAGGGTTCTGTACTAGACAACCTACTTCATTATGAGTGCTCCTTAGGGTTCTGTACTAGACAGCCTACTTCATTATGAGTGCTCCTTAGGGTTCTGTACTAGACAACCTACTTCATTAGTGCTCCTTAGGGTTCTGTACTAGATAAACCTCATTATGAGTGCTCCTTATGACTTCATTATGAGTGCTCCTTAGGGTTCTGTACTAGACAACCCTACTTGCATTATGAGTGCTCCTTAGGGTTCTGTACCAGACAACACATCATTATAAGTACTACTAGACAACATACTTCATTATAAGTGCTCCTTAGGGTTCTGTACTAGACTTCATTATGAGTGCTCCTTAGGGTTCTGTACTAGACAGCCTACTTTTATGAGTGCTCCTTAGGGTTCTGTACTAGACAACCTACTTCATTATGAGTGCTCCTTAGGGTTCTGTACTTCATTATGAGTGCTCCTTAGGGTTCTCTACTACTCTACTTCATTATGAGTGCTCCTTAGGGTTCTGTACTAGACAACCTACTTCATCATGAGTGCTCCTTAGGGTTCTGTACTAGACATGAGTGCTCCTTAGGGTTCTGTCATTCATTATGAGTGCTCCTTAGGGTTCTGTATTAGACAACCTACTTCATTATTAGAGTGCTCCTTAGGGTTCTGTACTAGACAACCTAGACAACCTTAGGGTTCTGTATTATTCATTAGATAACCTACTTCATTATGAGTGCTCCTTAGGGTTCTGTACTAGACAACCTACTTCATTATGAGTGCTCCTTAGGGTTCTGTACTAGACAAACCTACTTCATTATGAGTGCTCCTTAGGGTTCTGTACTAGACAACCTACTTCATTATGAGTGCTCCTTAGGGTTCCTAGGGCTCTGTACTAGACAACCTACTTCATTATGAGTGCTCCTTAGGGTTCTGTACTAGACAACCTACTTCATTATGAGTGCTCCTTAGGGTTCTGTATTATACAACCTACTTCATTATGAGTGCTCCTTAGGGTTCTGTACTAGACAGCCTACTTCATTATGAGTGCTCCTTAGGGTTCTGTACTAGACAGCCTACTTCATTATGAGTGCTCCTTAGGGTTCTGTACCAGACAATCTACATCATTATGAGTGCTCCTTAGGGTTCTGTACTAGACAACCTACTTCATTATGAGTGCTCCTTAGGGTTCTGTACTAGACAACCTACTTCATTATGAGTGCTCCTTAGGGTTCTGTACTAGACAACCTACTTCATTATGAGTGCTCCTTAGGGTCTGTACTGACAACCTAGACAACCTTACTGTACTCTACTTCATTATGAGTGCTCCTTAGGGTTCTGTACCAGACAACCTACTTCATTATGAGTGCTCCTTAGGGGTTAAGCCTACTTCTGTACTAGACAACCTACTTCATTATGAGTGCTCCTTAGGGTTCTGTACTGTACTTCATTATAAGTGCTCCTTAGGGTTCTGTACAACAACCTACTTCATTATGAGTGCTCCTTAGGGTTCTGTACCTGTACTAGACAACCTACTTCATTATGAGTGCTCCTTAGGGTTCTGTACTAGACAACCTACTTCATTATGAGTGCTCCTTAGGGTTCTGTACTAGACAACCTACTTCATTATGAGTGCTCCTTAGGGTTCTGTACTAGACAACCTACTTCATTATGAGTGCTCCTTAGGGTTCTGTACTAGACAACCTACTTCATTATGAGTGCTCCTTAGGGTTCTGTACTAGACAACCTACTTCATTATGAGTGCTCCTTAGGGTTCTGTACTAGACAACCTACTTCATTATGAGTAGCTCCTTAGGGTTCTGTACTAGACAACCTACTTCATTATGAGTGCTCCTTAGGGTTCTGTACTAGACAACCTACTTCATTATGAGTGCTCCTTAGGGTTCTGTACTAGACAACCTACTTCATTATGAGGTGCTCCCTTAGGAGTTCTGTACTGGACAACCTACTTCATTAT
>NC_134826.1:141674748-141721257 GCF_004210375.1 Tachypleus tridentatus
ACCATGCTGATGTTTCTTCTTCTCTGATACCTCCTCTTTGTTTTCCTTATGTCTCGACGGAACTATCCCTTGTTTTCCCTGATTTCACCGATATTTTCAGGAAAATAATCAATACGTTATTGTAAGAAATGAACTTTGAAGCTTCTATTAGAACCCAACTTCTATTAGAATTTATCAAGCATGTTATTGATAATATTTTCGAAATTTAGGTCTTTGTTGTTTCTAAAATCTTGTCAATAACATATTTAAAGACAATCCACACTTTCTATTAGCTTCCTTACTGTCCTTTCCAACTGTTCATCAAAGTCAATTTTCTAATTTCAGACCAACAAAACTTCCTTCTTTAAGTTTCGTTTCTGAAAGAGCTATAAAATGTCCACATAGATATTTAAAACAGTCGCCATCTTTGTCTACGACCTTTAGGAACTCTTCATCAATCCCAGTTTTATATGTAATGTGAAATTAACAGTTCTTTCTTTGTGTCAACCAAACATCCACTTTCAGTGTTTTTCGATCCTGTTATTAGGCTGATTATGAATGGTTACCAATGTAAAAAAGAACAAACACCTTTTACACTTCTTCTGGAGAAATCGTTGAACAATCACCTCTCACTTGGTTCATAGACTGCAGTTCCTTGCTTTGGTAATAATTCAGCAATAGTTACAATAAACTAGTGGATCTTCTTGCGAAAATTATGGCATAAACTCCCTCTCATGATCTTTGTACCAGTAAAAAGAAATCTCTAGAAAAAAAAGTTTTTAATCCAAAATTTGGATTTCGAAATATCTAAAAAATCTTTAGAGCCAAATCTTTCACCAAATCGTTAATTTCACCTTGCGTGAAAAGTTGTGGTTCATCAGAGATTTCAAGTGGAAAACAAACTTTGTCAACATTTCTATTGACATCAGATCCAAAATCAGATTAAACTGTATAAAGAATCTCTGGTTGAATAGGTTCAAGTCCATCAGGTCTTATGGCAAATTGGAGGTTTGAATAAGAAGTTTCCTTTTTTATTTCGAGTATTGCAAATTACACGAACATAAATAGCGGTCATCTCTACGGTTTCTAGACTCACACCAGACCATTGGAATACCAAAAGATAAATACTTTTTCTTTGCATTCACGTTTTTGTCTTAACCTTTCGACTTAGTGCGGAGCCAATGATTTGTCTTGGTCCCCAAGTTCTCTTCCAAAATACGTGAAATAAGCTTTTTTGATGAATTTTGTAATGTTTTCCCTTTGTTTCTTTACAATAAATATAATTAAATATGTTTGGCTTATTTATATAACTTTTTGTTATATAATAACAGTGGCAAATAAATGACATTAAAAACAAAAAAATAAATGTCAAAGTGTACGCACAACAGGTACCATCCATAAATGACACGTCATGTGGCCTGTTGACCGTTTATGTACTAGCGTTGCGTTTCTCGTCGATTCTAGAACGATTGATGAAACTCTCACATCGCGATTGGTCAAGAGATATCTATAGCCAATGACTATGAAAATTTTAAGCACAACAAAATGTTACCCTATTTGAATGAAATTAAATCACTCATGTTACAGTACATATGAGGTTCTGTGAAAAATCTGTACATGATGTAGATAAATGGATATAACTTTCATATTCAACGTGAGGGAACTACTGTAGAACATGCGAAAATTTCAAGACAATAAAACCATCGCAGGCCTATGTTATTTCAATTTTCTGATTCATTTGGACAACGTTCTCTAAAGTTACATTCCGTTTCTCAAAAAGATATCTTTGATAATCATATATAACTTTGTAATGAGTGAACATTGGTGTTTAATAAAAAATTTGTACTCCCAATGTGTGATGCCTTACGAAGTTTATTTATAGGTATGGAGACAACTGAATACAAAAAACTGAAGTAACTCGAAACTTCGAAACGAATCAACTGTCGTTACCCGTAAAGAAACTTCGATAGACTAAACTGACTTTTCTTTTAATACACATTGAATACAAAATTAGTTTTAAGGCGAGGATTATATTGGAAATACACCTCTTTCAAGTGACCTATGTTTACAGAATAAGTTTTACCAAGTTCCTGGTATCTTCCTCAAAGTACGCTTCCGGTACAGATTTATAACTATTAATTTTAGTCAACACTGAAAGTCTATAAGCATTATAAACCAAAAGATCTGATAACGTTATTAAAATGAGGATTCGATATAATCAAGCAGGATATTAAATAGAGATATTTAGGCCTATTGTTAATATAAATATTTAGGAGTTGGACATTACTAGTTGGAGAAACCAAATATGTTTTGTACACTGGATAAAAAAAATTGGAACCAGTCGGTAGAACAGTCTAGAAAAGTTTAATAAAAAATCAATTGTTTCCATAATATTTTTAATGCAGTTTCAGCATTTCTCTCTGAAAAGCTAATATAGTTAAAATTAGCATAGTTAATTATCAGAACCAAAAGGCTTGCCATCCTTGGCTGAGACTGGTATGTAATGATAAAGTTGTTCTACTGACCTAAGAACACTGAAGTAAGTGTTAAAACTGTACACATTTTCAATCTGAGCTTCAGAGTAATATGAAACGTTATGAGTAAATCTTCCGAAAGTTTTAAGAGTAATTAAATATTACTTTTCTTCGTGATAACTTTATCATTATATATCAATCAATATGTATATTTTATAATGGGAAAGGATTATAAATTATTTTGTCTGTATGGAGTTCTTGCTTCTTTTATATAACAAAATTTCCTACTTATTGTAAAAATAACACTTTTCGCCTCTTTTATATCCTGTTGCGGAACATGCAACAATTAGAAATAAAGATATGATACACTTACTGTATTTCACGTTCCATGAAGGATTATCTAGAGTGCAAACATTACAAATTGTAGGTATGATACACTTACTGTATTTCACGTTCCATGAAGGATTATCTAGAGTGCAAACATTACAAATTGTAGGTATGATACACTTACTGTATTTCACGTTCCATGAAGGATTATCTAGAGTGCAAACATTACAAATTGTAGGTATGATACACTTACTGTATTTCACGTTCCATGAAGGATTATCTAGAGTGCAAACATTACAAATAGTAGGTATGATACACTTACTGTATTTCACGTTCCATGAAGGATTATCTAGAGTGCAAACATTACAAATAGTAGGCATGATACACTTACTGTATTTCACATTTCATGAAGGATTATCTAGAGTGCAAACATTACAAATTGTGGGTATGATACAGTTACTGTATTTCACGTTCCATGAAGGATTATCTAGAGTGCAAACATTACAAATTGTAGGTATGATACAGTTACTGTATTTCACGTTCCATGAAGGATTATCTAGAGTGCAAACGTTACAAATTGTAGGTATGATACACTTACTGTATTTCACGTTCCATGAAGGATTATCTAGAGTGCAAACATTACAAATAGTAGGTATGATACACTTACTGTATTTCACGTTCCATGAAGGATTATCTAGAGTGCAAACATTACAAATAGTAGGTATGATACACTTACTGTATTTCACGTTCCATGAAGGATTATCTAGAGTGCAAACATTACAAATTGTAGGTATGATACACTTACTGTATTTCACGTTCCATGAAGGATTATCTAGAGTGCAAACATTACAAATAGTAGGTATGATACAGTTACTGTATTTCACGTTCCATGAAGGATTATCTAGAGTGCAAACATTACAAATAGTAGGTATGATACACTTACTGTATTTCACGTTCCATGAAGGATTATCTAGAGTGCAAACATTACAAATAGTAGGTATGATACACTTACTGTATTTCACGTTCCATGAAGGATTATCTAGAGTGCAAACATTACAAATAGTAGGTATGATACACTTACTGTATTTCACGTTCCATGAAGGATTATCTAGAGTGCAAACATTACAAATAGTAGGTATGATACACTTACTGTATTTCACGTTCCATGAAGGATTATCTAGAGTGCAAACATTACAAATAGTAGGTATGATACACTTACTGTATTTCACGTTCCATGAAGGATTATCTAGAGTGCAAACATTACAAATAGTAGGTATGATACAGTTACTGTATTTCACGTTCCATGAAGGATTATCTAGAGTGCAAACATTACAAATAGTAGGTATGATACACTTACTGTATTTCACGTTCCATGAAGGATTATCTAGAGTGCAAACATTACAAATAGTAGGCATGATACACTTACTGTATTTCACATTTCATGAAGGATTATCTAGAGTGCAAACATTACAAATTGTGGGTATGATACAGTTACTGTATTTCACGTTCCATGAAGGATTATCTAGAGTGCAAACATTACAAATTGTGGGTATGATACAGTTACTGTATTTCACGTTCCATGAAGGATTATCTAGAGTGCAAACATTACAAATTGTAGGTATGATACAGTTACTGTATTTCACGTTCCATGAAGGATTATCTAGAGTGCAAACATTACAAATTGTGGGTATGATACAGTTACTGTATTTCACGTTCCATGAAGGATTATCTAGAGTGCAAACATTACAAATTGTGGGTATGATACAGTTACTGTATTTCACGTTCCATGAAGGATTATCTAGAGTGCAAACATTACAAATTGTAGGTATGATACAGTTACTGTATTTCACGTTCCATGAAGGATTATCTAGAGTGCAAACATTACAAATTGTAGGTATGATACACTTACTGTATTTCACGTTCTATGAAGGATTATCTAGAGTGCAAACATTACAAATAGTAGGTATGATACACTTACTGTATTTCACGTTCTATGAAGGATTATCTAGAGTGCAAACATTACAAATTGTGGGTATGATACAGTTACTGTATTTCACGTTCCATGAAGGATTATCTAGAGTGCAAACATTACAAATAGTAGGTATGATACACTTACTGTATTTCACGTTCCATGAAGGATTATCTAGAGTGCAAACATTACAAATTGTAGGTATGATACACTTACTGTATTTCACGTTCTATGAAGGATTATCTAGAATTCAAACATTACAAATTGTTTCTGAAACCAACAGTAACAGAAATTCCCGCAAACATTAAGAAATACAAGAAAGGCGAATAATAGTAGAACTTGGTAAAATGTGCAAAACATAACGAACAAAATCTTACACCACGTGTGTCCACTAAGTGGTCGGCGTACATGTCCTTTATAAGCATATCAAGTGTCCGTTCACGTTTTTGAGCGAACGTTGGCGTATTAAAGGCTGCCTTTTCACCATTCATCACTGCGATAGAAACGTGGTGTTAGAATGTATGGTCGATTCCACATATAATAAGAAAAATAACCAAAGGCACTATCATATTATGGAATAACGTGATTTGTGGTTCTTTACTATTAAATGAGAATTATCCTCAATTTTTCTCTCTACCAATAAAATCACCAAGCTTTCAATCATCCCTTTATTCATTCATTTATCTAGCCAATCACACACCAAGTTATCCTTCTGTCGGGTCATTTATGAATCCATCCATCCAATCATCTATCAAACTAACCATTTACTCGTTCAATTGATTATTAAATTCATCCGTCTGATCTTTATTTACGTTTGACGTGTGCCATAAGAATAAATCTTTGAAGTAGAGCTTCGAAGTGGTTTGTGGATTATTTCACACTTTGTTCCTTTAAAAGAACCAATAAATAATTCTTCACAAGTTGTCGAAGGCTTTCTAAAGCAACAACTACAACATCATTATCAAATCTTGAAATATCGAGTAGATATGGTTAAACACAAACCTCTTTAACGACCCGTTCGAAGCGACTACTTAGCCAAAAGATTACCACGCGACATCCTTTCAAACTAATACCTTCTCTACTCAGGTTTGAACTTTCTAGTAAATTGTTTACTTACGTTTTACGAGAAGAAATTCTCGAAACTCTGCTGTCGTGTAAAAGATCGGTGGACATGGCAACGTTGGACCAAACAACGGTACAGATTCGTCAGAGAATACCGACAAACTAGGCAAAAAAATTGTAAACATCTGTGACGTTATTACCAATTTAGGTTTAACAAAGTATTAGTAACATCTAAAAACACCCCAGGCTATAAACATAGTATTATGCACAAGGAGTGGAAAAAATGCTGTATCTTTTATTAGATAACAGAAAAACGTGTAAAATTATATATTTTTGAACACACTCGACGAGATCTGTTCACACATGTTCTCTAATCCTAAGTTTAAAACTGGCTTTCTTAAATACTGGAACTTTTCATGATTTTAGTTACATTTTATCATACAAAGTGTTGTGCACTTGTTGTAGTTTCTTGGATCTTTTTGTTGTTGGTATTAGCCAACAAAATGATCAATATATGTATATATAAAACACGCAATATCTATATAAAATAAATATTAAATAATGCACGTTTAAATCAACGTAGGGCCAACTGTGAATAGTTTGCATCCTATGGACACGTCTTAAGAGTGCCGGTTAAATCCAAATATTCAATTAGGGTAACCAAGAGTAGCTGGTGGGCAGTGTTGAATAGCTGTCTTCGCTTTTCTCTGTCAGCTTAAAAGTAGTAACGGTTAGAGAAAACAGCTCTTGTGTAGTATTGCGCGTATATAGGAAACAAAAGAATACACGAGAAAAAACTGCAATTTGGACATTTTCTGGGATGATTTAATGCGTTTTCGCTTAATAAAAGCTTTAGTATTCGTAAAGCTTTGAAACTGGGGCTTAAACCTCCCCTCAAATTGTTTTATTATTTCATAAACACATTTTCGTTTCTCACTCAGTTGTAGAATAAATGTCGTAAAGAGGTCGCAAGTGAATGATTCCAGAGTACGGCGATATTCATAAATATAAACCAGAAGTCGGGTTCGCCAATGATTTAAGGCCTTGTAACTAAAGGAACCAAAGTTATAACAATCTTTTGCAAGAGTTTTCTTAATTTCCATTAAAAGCAACAATTTCTTTATGAAATGAAGAACTCTATAACGCACAGACTTGAATAACAAGAACACATAAAACATTCCATTCTATTAAAAACACGATTGTCTTACCGAAACGAGCAGTCGTCCTTTTGATACGTTACTAGTGCGAAAATATCTAATAGGGCTAAGGTTAAAAACAAAACATTGCATAGATGTGATCTCTTCGATATCATTGTATGGATATATGTCGAATACAATAGTTTATTGTATAGAATGAAGGAAAAGAAAGCTTTGGTGTAAGATAAATTACTTAGGCTTATTCTAATTGTATACGAAATGAAAATGGCCCAGATTTTCCTTGGTGGTTTTTCTGAGATGCCATAAAGTAAACGTATAATCTTGGATAGTTTTACATGTTTTAGACAGCATAACACGATGTTTTACAAGTCTTTTCTACATGTTTTCATTTCCCTGTTGTTATTATTAGCTCATAAGAACCAAGGTTATCATAAAGCTAGATGGCCTATTGTAACATCCACAAATATAGAACTCGCTATTACGGAGCTAAACTAGTTGTGTACTAGCGGACTCTTACGATACTGTTAGGACATGATTTTAGTAATCACATGGCTATGATGTTCCTAGGTCCAAACTCCCTATCGATGTTTGGGAATGCGACCACTCAAGTTCATTAGTGTACCGTGTGCTATTAGATTTTCTCGAAAATTGAAAATAACAATAAATAATATGATACACTAAATTACTGCATAAATAATTTACTGTTTATTGTTGCATTTCACGACGGAGTAAACAGTCTTATGGGGTTAAAGAAAGCTCTATTATACAGTTTTTCACAGTGTTAACATACCTTTAGTTCCATAGCGTGAAACGTATTAAACGACTTAAAACAGATTTACGAGTGTTTCAGTTCAGTTTCTGATGAGTATAACGAATTAAAGGACTTTATAGGGTGGTAGGATGCCTTGTTTTGAATATGTAAGAATGTTTTAACATTGTAGCTGTAAAGGAACACATTGGAATACAGGGCCTAGAAATAACTTAAGGTTTGGATATTATAACAAGTAATATAATCTTACGTTTCAGGAACTGTTAGAGTATATTATTTTAAATATTGTAGTGTGTGACAGAGTAAACACTTTTACAGGGTGTTAGAATACGTTATTTTATATAATGCAGCGTGTGACAGAGTAAACACTTTTACAGGGTGTAAGAGTACTTTGTTTTAGATATTGTAACGCCCACCGCTAGTACGGTGGTAAGTCTACGGATTTACAACGTTAAAATCATGGTTCGATTCCCATCGGTGGGCTCAGCAGATAGCCCAATGTGGCTTTGCTATAAGAAAAAAAAACACACACAAGATATTGTAATGTGTGACAGAGTAAACACTTTTACAGGGTGTTAGAGTACATTGTTAAGGATGTTATGATACTTTATTTTGATATTGTAGTGCGTTAACGGATAAACAGTTTCAGAGAGTATTAGAGTATTCTAAGATTGGATATTGTAACATTCGATGCATTAAATAGTTTTACAGGGTATCAGAGTACTTTATTTCGCACATTTTAGCAAGTGATGGAGTAAACAATTTTACGAAGGGTTAAATTTCCCCCTTTCTACGGTCCGTGGTATATAACAGAGGAGATCGTTTTATATGGTTGTTACAAGTTTTAGTTTTTATGTTCCCGAAACAACAACAATAACAATGCGTGATCTAATAATAAAGACGTTTAGTCTGCTTTCTCTTCAATAAGATGGTACAGGTGAATAATAAGGTAAATTATACATTACAATGTTAACACTTAAGTTTTCATTAAAGGTTCTATGAAAACTTCAATGTTCTGTAGTGTTCCGAATAATACTTCATGTCACACATCCTATTAAAATGTAAATATTTATATACAATATTAGGAAACTGCTTTTCTGGCAATCTCGTCTGCTTGTAAAATATTGATGTTAGAGAAATTAAATAGTTAAAAATTCCACAGCAATGAATTTAATATTTAACTTGCATTAAATCATAAAACTATTTTGGTTTCTCTTCTCAGTTATAAGCCTAATTTCTGTTGGTATAAAACGCATATTAGCACAAAGTCCTTTTTACCACATATCTTCATGTTTTCGAGTTCGGATTTTTTCAAAATCCTTCTACAAAAAACTGAAATTACGTACTTCGAGGCTCAGGTACACACGTACAAATACTTTATGGGTTTTTTTAAATGAAGAAAAATGGAACCAATTATTCTTCGTCTTAACTAACGATACATAAACAGTAACAACCTAATGTAAAATTTCAACGAAGCAAATTAATGAAGTCAGGTGTAACGATTCATGAATATTTCATAGGAAAAAATAATCAAAGGATACGAGTAAACTGTGATTTGATCATCGATGGTTTGAAGCTACCGTGATCTTCGTGACTCCCGTCCAAGAATATGATGTTAACAATGTCATTTCCCACGTGCCTCTTTCTTTCAACCTAAGGTCAAGAAATTCATTCACTTACGTTTGGTCATGACAGATAGTTTCTTGAACAATTCTTATCATTGATACACTGATAAATTATTATTTCAGTCTTTTGTTGATAAACTTTACAGAAATTGTTTTCATATGCTAACATAATTCCTGCAAGAGGCATAAAAACAAGTTAGAAGGTGTGTAAAGCTAAAGTGATGTGAATGCCTCAGAAGACAACAGTACTGATCACCTAACACCGTACCTGACAGTACTGGTAACCTAACACTGTACCTGACAGTACTGATAACCTAACACTGTACCTGACAGTACTGATAACCTAACACCGTACCTGACAGTAACCGAACATTGTACCTGACAGTACTGGTAACCTAACACTGTACCTGACAGTACTGATAACCTAACACTGTACCTGACAGTACTGGTAACCTAACACTGTACCTGACAGTACTGATAACCTAACACCGTACCTGACAGTACTGGTAACCTAACACCGTACCTGACAGTACTGGTAACCTAACACTGTACCTGACAGTACTGATAACCTAACACCGTACCTGACAGTACTGGTAACCTAACACTGTACCTGACAGTACTGGTAACCTAACACTGTACCTGACAGTACTGGTAACCTAACACTGTACCTGACAGTACTGATAACCTAACACTGTACCTGACAGTACTGGTAACCTAACACTGTACCTGACAGTACTGGTAATCTAACACTGTACCTGACAGTACTGGTAATCTAACACTGTACCTGACAGTACTGGTAACCTAACACTGTACCTGACGGTGCTGGTAACCTAACACTGTACCTGACAGTACTGATAACCTAACACTGTACCTGACGGTACTGATAACCTAACACTGTACCTGACAGTACTGATAACCTAACACTGTACCTGACGGTGCTGATAACCTAACACTGTACCTGACGGTGCTGGTAACCTAACACTGTACCTGACAGTACTGATAACCTAACACTGTACCTGACAGTACTGGTAACCTAACACTGTACCTGACAGTACTGGTAACCTAACACTGTACCTGACAGTACTGGTAACCTAACACTGTACCTGACAGTGCTGGTAACCTAACACTGTACCTGACAGTACTGATAACCTAACACTGTACCTGACGGTGCTGATAACCTAACATTGTACCTGACGGTACTGGTAACCTAACACTGTACCTGACAGTGCTGGTAACCTAACACTGTATCTGACAGTACTGGTAACCTAACACTGTACCTGACGGTACTGGTAACCTAACACTGTACCTGACAGTACTGGTAACCTAACACTGTACCTGACAGTACTGGTGATCTAACACTGTACCTGACGGTACTGATAACCTAACACTGTACCTGACAGTACTGGTGATCTAACACTGTACCTGACGGTACTGATAACCTAACACTGTACCTGACAGTGCTGGTAACCTAACACTGTGACCCTGACAGTGCTGGTAACCTAACACTGTACCTGACGGTACTGATAACCTAACACTGTACCTGACAGTATTGCTGATAACCTAACACTGTACCTGACGGTACTGGTGACCTAACACTGTACCTGACGGTGCTGATAACCTAACACTGTACCTGACGGTGCTGGTAACCTAACACTGTACCTGACGGTGCTGATAACCTAACACTGTACCTGACGGTGCTGGTAACCTAACACTGTACCTGACGGTACTGGTAATCTAACACTGTACCTGACAGTACTGGTAACCTAACACTGTACCTGACAGTGCTGATAACCTAACACCGTACCTGACAGTGCTGGTAACCTAACACCGTACCTGACGGTGCTGGTGACCTAACACTGTACCTGACGGTGCTGATAACCTAACACCGTACCTGACGGTGCTGGTAACCTAACACTGTACCTGACGGTGCTGGTAACCTAACACTGTACCTGACGGTGCTGGTAACCTAACACTGTACCTGACGGTGCTGGTAACCTAACACTGTACCTGACAGTACTGATAACCTAACACTGTACCTGACAGTACTGGTAACCTAACACTGTACCTGACAGTACTGGTAACCTAACACTGTACCTGACGGTACTGGTAATCTAACACTGTACCTGACGGTACTGGTGATCTAACACTGTACCTGACAGTACTGGTAACCTAACACTGTACCTGACAGTACTGGTAACCTAACACTGTACCTGACAGTGCTGATAACCTAACACTGTACCTGACAGTACTGATAACCTAACACTGTACCTGACAGTACTGATAACCTAACACTGTACCTGACAGTACTGATAACCTAACACTGTACCTGACAGTACTGGTAACCTAACACTGTACCTGACAGTACTGATAACCTAACACTGTACCTGACGGTACTGGTAACCTAACACTGTACCTGACAGTACTGGTAACCTAACACTGTACCTGACGGTGCTGGTAACCTAACACTGTATCTGACGGTACTGGTAACCTAACACTGTACCTGACAGTACTGGTAACCTAACACTGTACCTGACAGTACTGGTAACCTAACACTGTACCTGACAGTACTGGTAATCTAACACTGTACCTGACAGTACTGATAACCTAACACTGTACCTGACAGTACTGGTAATCTAACACTGTACCTGACAGTACTGATAACCTAACACTGTACCTGACAGTACTGGTAACCTAACACTGTACCTGACAGTACTGGTAACCTAACACTGTACCTGACGGTACTGATAACCTAACACTGTACCTGACAGTACTGATAACCTAACACTGTACCTGACAGTACTGGTAACCTAACACTGTACCTGACAGTACTGATAACCTAACACTGTACCTGACAGTACTGGTAACCTAACACTGTACCTGACAGTACTGATAACCTAACACTGTACCTGACAGTACTGGTAACCTAACACTGTACCTGACAGTACTGGTAATCTAACACTGTACCTGACAGTACTGGTAACCTAACACTGTACCTGACAGTACTGATAACCTAACACCGTACCTGACAGTACTGGTAACCTAACACCGTACCTGACAGTACTGGTAACCTAACACTGTACCTGACAGTACTGATAACCTAACACCGTACCTGACAGTACTGGTAACCTAACACTGTACCTGACAGTACTGGTAACCTAACACTGTACCTGACAGTACTGGTAACCTAACACTGTACCTGACAGTACTGGTAACCTAACACTGTACCTGACAGTACTGATAACCTAACACTGTACCTGACAGTACTGGTAACCTAACACTGTACCTGACAGTACTGGTAACCTAACACTGTACCTGACAGTACTGGTAATCTAACACTGTACCTGACGGTACTGGTAATCTAACACTGTACCTGACAGTACTGGTAACCTAACACTGTACCTGACGGTGCTGGTAACCTAACACTGTACCTGACAGTACTGATAACCTAACACTGTACCTGACAGTACTGATAACCTAACACTGTACCTGACAGTACTGATAACCTAACACTGTACCTGACAGTACTGATAACCTAACACTGTACCTGACAGTACTGGTAACCTAACACTGTACCTGACAGTACTGATAACCTAACACTGTACCTGACAGTACTGGTAACCTAACACTGTACCTGACAGTACTGGTAACCTAACACTGTACCTGACGGTGCTGGTAACCTAACACTGTACCTGACGGTACTGGTAACCTAACACTGTACCTGACAGTGCTGATAACCTAACACTGTACCTGACAGTGCTGATAACCTAACATTGTACCTGACGGTACTGGTAACCTAACACTGTACGCTGACAGTACTGGTAACCTAACACTGTATCTGACGGTGCTGGTAACCTAACACTGTACCTGACAGTACTGGTAACCTAACACTGTACCTGACGGTGCTGGTAACCTAACACTGTACCTGACAGTGCTGGTAATCTAACACTGTACCTGACAGTGCTGATAACCTAACACTGTACCTGACGGTACTGGTAATCTAACACTGTACCTGACGGTACTGATAACCTAACACTGTACCTGACGGTACTGGTAACCTAACACTGTACCTGACGGTGCTGGTAACCTAACACTGTACCTGACGGTACTGATAACCTAACACTGTACCTGACAGTACTGATAACCTAACACTGTACCTGACAGTGCTGGTAACCTAACACTGTACCTGACGGTACTGATAACCTAACACTGTACCTGACAGTGCTGGTAACCTAACACTGTACCTGACAGTACTGATAACCTAACACTGTACCTGACAGTACTGGTAACCTAACACTGTACCTGACGGTACTGGTAATCTAACACTGTACCTGACGGTACTGGTAACCTAACACTGTACCTGACGGTGCTGGTAACCTAACACTGTACCTGACAGTACTGGTAACCTAACACTGTACCTGACAGTACTGGTAACCTAACACCGTACCTGACAGTACTGGTAACCTAACACTGTACCTGACAGTACTGGTAACCTAACACTGTACCTGACAGTACTGGTAACCTAACACTGTACCTGACGGTACTGGTAACCTAACACCGTACCTGACAGTGCTGGTGACCTAACACTGTACCTGACGGTGCTGGTAATCTAACACTGTACCTGACAGTACTGGTAACCTAACACTGTACCTGACAGTACTGGTAACCTAACACTGTACCTGACAGTACTGGTAACCTAACACTGTACCTGACAGTACTGGTAACCTAACACCGTACCTGACAGTACTGGTAACCTAACACTGTACCTGACAGTACTGGTAACCTAACACTGTACCTGACGGTACTGGTAACCTAACACTGTACCTGACGGTGCTGGTAACCTAACACTGTACCTGACAGTACTGATAACCTAACACCGTACCTGACAGTACTGGTAACCTAACACTGTACCTGACAGTACTGGTAACCTAACACCGTACCTGACAGTACTGGTAACCTAACACCGTACCTGACAGTACTGGTAACCTAACACCGTACCTGACAGTACTGGTAACCTAACACTGTACCTGACAGTACTGGTAACCTAACACTGTACCTGACAGTACTGGTAACCTAACACTGTACCTGACAGTACTGGTAACCTAACACTGTACCTGACAGTACTGGTAACCTAACACTGTACCTGACAGTACTGATAACCTAACACCGTACCTGACAGTAACCGAACATTGTACCTGACAGTACTGATAACCTAACACTGTACCTGACAGTACTGGTAACCTAACACTGTACCTGACAGTACTGATAACCTAACACTGTACCTGACAGTACTGATAACCTAACACTGTACCTGACAGTACTGGTAACCTAACACTGTACCTGACAGTACTGATAACCTAACACTGTACCTGACAGTACTGGTAACCTAACACTGTACCTGACAGTACTGGTAACCTAACACCGTACCTGACAGTACTGATAACCTAACACCGTACCTGACAGTACTGGTAACCTAACACTGTACCTGACAGTACTGGTAACCTAACACTGTACCTGACAGTACTGGTAACCTAACACTGTACCTGACAGTACTGGTAATCTAACACCGTACCTGACAGTACTGGTAACCTAACACCGTACCTGATAGTACTGGTAACCTAACATAAATGGATAAACGTAATGGACTTTTCCATCACTTAGTTAATTTGATTTTTACTTATTGACTCCAAGATTTTTAACTCATTATGTAATAGTATAAAATGTGTAAATTGGTTAACAAAAGAAATGAGCCATTTTAGGCCTAATAAAAATAATAAAATCACTCTTAACAGTAGATGTTTTTCTTCACATTTCTTGAAATTAGTCAATTATTTATTTATACCCAGAAGAGTTAAGTGTTTTACACTATCCAATAGAAAACTTTGTTCCGTATAGAAAAATACGGTTTTAGTTACAATGTTTTCGTCCCAGCAGACGACTTCTGGTGTTATGACAAACCAAAAATATATTTAAAATTTTTACACTCATTTGATTTGAAATTCATGACTTTATTATTTCAGTGACAACAACTTACCATTTTACTTGTGTTATTGGCTACAGTTATGGTCCAGTGGCTTATGCACTAACATGCATAGTTTCTAATTCAAAAAGACATACGTTACTTCTGTTGCAAGTCAATGAAGCAAAATCACCCACCCCCTGGTGAGCTCTTGGGGAAACTTGTTATTGGAGACTCCAGACCAGAATGTGTTTACGACATGGCACCCCCACCCCATTTTCTGAAAGGAACATCTGTGTAATTGTGATGAAAATATTCCTTAAGTGTTTATCTTGGTGGATGTAGCGAGGAAAAGTGGTCATAAAGTCTGTCAATGGAAGATTTTTATGATCACTTCAAAACAGCTCGAATGGAAGGCAAGAAAGATTACTTGAGTTGTCAAGATAAGTTGAATAGTAGAAATAAGGATCTTAGAAACTAATTTTAGTATGCGTAGGTCTAGTTAAATACACTATTACTAATTTATCTTAAAAGACACAAACAAAAGCTTGTCTGATAGAAAAAATGAATGTTTGAAAAACATATGAAGAAAACTCAAAATTGTAATGTGCGGCTTATTCAAGTACGCTAAAGTTTTAAATACTGTATTCATTATAATATAAGACAGTACAGTATACTGTTATACCTCATGGTGCTTATAAAATACCAACAACCAATGGGTATTCATTATAATAGAAATCAGCTATACTGTTATACCTCCTGGTGCTTATTAAATACTAACAACCAATGGAATGTCTCTCAATAATAGGAAACTGTTAACATTTATATATGTGTGTGTAACATACTTGTAACGCATTTGTCACACGTTATATGGCTAAATATCATCCTTTTGTAGCGTCAGACTCATTTTTATCCACAGTGTCAACTTTATTAGGAGAGTAACAGTTCAGTCCTCACTACACTACCAACTTTATGAGAACTATAACAGTCCTCACTACACTACCAACTTTGTGAGGACTATAACAGTCCTCACTACACTACCAACTTTATGAGGGCTATAACAGTTCTCACTACACTGCCAACTTTATGACGAATATAACAGTCCTCACTTCACTACCAACTTTATGAGGACTATAACAGTCCTCACTACACTGCCAACTTTATTAGGAGAATAACAGTTCAGTCCTCACTACACTATCAACTTTATGAGGACTATAACAGTCCTCATTACACTACCAACTTTGTAAGGACTATAACAGTCCTCACTACACTACCAACTTTATGAGGACTATAACAGTCCTCACTACACTGCCAACTTTATTAGGAGAATAACAGTTCAGTCCTCACTACACTATCAACTTTATGAGGACTATAACAGTCCTCATTACACTACCAACTTTATAAGGACTATAACAGTCCTCATTACACTGCCAACTTTATTAGGAGAGTAACAGTTCAGTCCTCACTACACTACCAACTTTGTGAGGACTATAACAAACAATCCTGTGTGCACTCTATACTTTGTTTAGAAAAACTACAGTTGCGTTCACATTCGGATTCTTACAACCACATACAGAGAGTTCAAAAAGGTTCCAGAGGTAGGCGTCTTTCTCATTACTGTTGGAGAAAGATGCCCATTCTTACCGAGATGCTGGTCATTTCCAGAATGTCATGCTGAGATTCCACGGCATACTTCTAGTTACATCTTAGAAACTTGTAGTCTTGGCGTGTTGCAGACGACTGTCACTTATTGGAGAGGTCTTCATTCCGGACCTGCTTGCGACAAAAAGTTCATATCGCCCACAATTTACATTCGCTGAATCAGCTGTTGAACCACAGAGAAGGGTTATCAGTGGCTCTATCGATTTCAACTGTGAAGGAGGTAATCAACTGTTATGGTAAACTCGGCGAGGCTTCTAGATTCCTTCTCTAGTTTACCACCTCTTACAGAGATTCCTAGTTGAATCACACCCATTCCATGTGGGTTGTTCTAGCAGCATGTTGCACGGTTGTTGGTCAACTTCAAGTGTTGTGCTGATAGCTAGTACGGAACCCAAGCACTTAAGTTATTTACAACTTGTGTTCATGATGTATGCAGAGAAGTTCAAAATGAGTGTCTGGAGATCAAACCATCAGAAACAGTATTCTTGTGGAGCATGCGCAACATGAAGTAGAAGCTACTTCTTCGCATGAAGAGAATCATTTTTTTTTTATTTCCACGGCTCCAAATGAAGTGGTCATTCGAGCAACGAGGCCATTCTTGAATCCACAATCAATAACAACTTTCTGTTCTAAGACAAGTAAAGTGTCATAATAGATTTTAACACCTAACTGCTTCAACTAAACCTTTTACATCACCAAATTTAAAGCAGATTTCCACTCTTTTGCAGCACTCATAACTATTGAAGCTAGAATTATCTTCCAAAGAGCGATTCCATAAGTTCAATGGCAGCATCCACTTACACGACCAATTGTATAACACTCACACTATTCACCATCCGAACTGGGATACGCTAGATGATGGCAAGTGACACATGGACTCTGCTTCTTTTTATACCTGAGGGAATAACTTTGCTGTTTTGCAAAGGGCATCACTAGGATGTGTTAGAAAATATAGATCTTTAGAAAGCTCATATGTTAAAATTCTCTTCAGATTAACCTGCCTTGTTTGTATAACTACTATAACAAGGGAAACAATTTCCTGTTTGAATTCAAAGCCAATATCTTATCACTACCAACTTTTCATTTGAGGTTTTTATTTAAGGATGAAAAAGTTTTGATAATGATTTTGTCCAATGGTAATTGAATTTAGTCTCTCTTCCACAACATGATTCATTGATTTAATTTCTGTATCATTTACACGTAAGCATGTTGGTGGCAACCCTACAGTTGTGACAGTATCATTTATAACGCTGATGAGTGCCATCAAATCATCATTCAGATAAAATGGGCTAGTCGTGAAGAGGGTGATGACATTTGTCTTCTTATTTATATGTTTTTCATCTTGTTTTCTTTTCGACGTGGAGCAGATTTCTTGTGAAAGTTTACAGAAGCAGTGATAACTGATATCTTTTGGGCAGCAGTGAACTGTACAGAAAAGGATTCTGGGTGTAATGTTAAACCCACTATACCGCCTTTTGTTTCTGCTATATCAAGTATGATCAAAAGACATGTCTGTCCAGACTTTGTTAGATTTATCTCAAGACTAAACTACAAACTGCATTTTCACATTGATTTGAAAACATCCACATTTCCCAATGCTACCACTACATAATGCCCCCTGGAGACATTTCTGGAAGCTTGCTCCTTCATAAAAATATCTTAAATTTTTTATGTAAGAGTGGGAGTGCTATGTGGTTTTTCATTTGAGTCACCAGACTATAGTAGTTACACAAAATAGCCTGTTCTTTATGCTTATTTATTTTATTGTAGTATGTTCTCTTACAAATATAGAGAATAACAGCTTGAAACCAACAAAATATAATACAACCAACATTTTACTAGCCTTTTGTTCTATAGTGATTTATGAATATTTTATTAATTTGTGTTTGAACTTTTGTCATGAACTATGTGTTTTTAGTACAAGGAACAAGCAAAACAGAAGTTTATTTTGTTCAAAATTCATCTAAAATTATTAGAGATTAGAAAGAATAAAGTTAAAAATTGCCTGGCTTACCTGTTGGCGATTATCTTTGGAGAAAGGAAGAAGTGTTGATACATGGAACATTATCTCGTGTCCTTCATAGACGGTGTGAACCGAGTATTTTCCGGTCATATCTCCTAGTAAACAAAATCTTGAATATTTTACGTTTCTTAACTGTACGTGTGATTATGCTTCGTCAGCACGTTATTAGGCCCAAAATGAATGTTTTAATGTAGAGTACAAAAGTATATCCTTACAATAAAAAACATGTTATGCTGAGTCCGGACATTCTTCATGAAATTTATGGTTTGTAGTTGTTGGTTGAGACACCTTGAAAAGCATGAGTTACACCAGATGTCCTCAATTCTATAGCCCATGATTTAAACGTAGTAAGAATGATGGAACATGTTTGTTAATAAATTCACAGAAAAGCACAGGCATGTTGAAGAACACATAGAAACAAATATAAATAAACGGAGTTGATTGTATTTATTGTAAGATATTTGTAGCATAATCATCAAAAAAATTATTAGCTAAACTTCCCTCACCTTTTACATCAAGTCCACCTCTATATTTATCCCAACCTTTTAATCGGATTCGATCCCCGAGCAAGGACAGAAACTGGTCAAACTCCCAACTCCCTCCCTCTGTAGGGAGAAAAAAAATCGTTGTGTTGAAATGTTTGCTAATTCTGTCAAACTTTTCCAAATGTGCTCTTAAAACGTCTTGTCAAGTGCATTGGTGAACCTACTAATAACTGATATACTATGTAATATACGTAACTGCTTTATTTGGATCGTTTTGTCAAAGAATTTACCAAAACAATACTTGTTACACCTATACTGTACAGATAAACAACAATCTTTAAAAACAATTTACTTTTACGTGTTAATGTATAGGCCTAACTGTAATTCATGAAATATATTCTTAGAACTAGATTATAACAGAATAAAATAAAAACCAACCATTACCAAGCAACATCTTTAAAAACAACTTAATTTTACGTGTTAATGTATAGACTAACTGCAATTCATGAAATATATCTTTAGAACTAGATAATGAGAGAATGATAAAATAAAAGCCTATCATTACCGAACAACATCTTTAAAAACAACTTACTTTTACGTGTTAATGTATAGGCCTAACTGTAATTCATGGAATATATTTTTAGAACTAGATAACAAGAGAAGGATAAAATAATGGCCTACCGTTACTAAGTACCTTTGGAAGAAAATTTACTTTTACGTGTCAATGTATAGGCTT
Source organism: Tachypleus tridentatus (assembly GCF_004210375.1). Taxonomy (NCBI): domain Eukaryota; kingdom Metazoa; phylum Arthropoda; class Merostomata; order Xiphosura; family Limulidae; genus Tachypleus; species Tachypleus tridentatus. The sequence goes on from NC_134826.1 coordinate 141,694,973, forward strand.
AACTATAATACATTAAATGCATCTTTAGAAGTACATAATAATGAAAGAGTGGAATAGAATATAGACCTACCATTGCTGAACATTTCGTCGTCCGACAACTGTCCAACTTTAGCGTAGATGACCCCAAACTTAAAATTTACTGACCCCTAAAAAACAACAACAATAAGTGTTCCGTAAATATAAATCTTTCTGCTTACTTTAATCTTTTAGTATCACCAGAACCTCTGCATATCGAAGTTTTGGAACTCTTTTAAACTTTTGATAAAAAGTTATATAATGTCATAAAAATCGAGAAAAGTAAAATAAACTGCTATTACCAAGGTATATTAAGATGAAGCATTTATTTTTAAAATGACTTGTGTAGACAAAAGGAACTACGTTTATGACAACTAGAAGGGAAGGGGGAATCTTGTGAGTAAATATATATTATAGAAATTGTCCACAAAATTTGAAGTTTGCTGTCATAGAACTCTCGTATTTGACAGATGATATGGTAAAAACAAGTGCATGAATAAAATGACACGAAAATAATAATCTAGTTTTGGTAACTGTGGAAACTTATTCACAACTAATTTCCAAACATATATAAGAACAAACCGATGAAAGAAAGATGTATTATGTATCAAAACAAATCGAGAGAAGATTAGACAAAGGTTGATTACGTTACATTAAAACGATTTTAAAATTTACCACAGCGTTACGTCACCATGCCGCCATTGAATCAGAATACGCTGTACAAAAAAGTAAAATATATCTTTAATATAACACGTTTATAACGTATTGGGCCTTTTAATATTTTATTCTGTCTAACGCCATAATATTTTGTTCTGCTTAAGAGAAGTTCTCGCGGTGAAAGTGTTAATACAATCTCAATTAACTTCGTGGCCTGGCATGGCCTAGCGCGTAAGGCGTGCGACTCATAATCCGAGGGTCGCGGGTTCGCGCCCGCGTCGTGCCAAAACATGCTTGCCCTCCCAGTCGTGGAGGCGTTATAATGTTACGGTCAATCCCACTATTCGTTGGTCCAAGAGTTGGCGGTGGGTGGTGATGACTAGCTACCTTCCCTCTAGTCTTATACTGCTAAATTATGGACGGCTAGCACAGATAGCCCTCGAGTAGCTTTGTGCGAAATTCCAAAAAAAACCAAACCAAATTAACTTCGACAGTAGCGCCACTTGTTGCTGGTAGATATGGCACCATCTCAAGATCGCATGCGTCATTGGAGATGCAAGATAGCCAGTAATTTTCGTATGAAACATCGGTCAACCATGGGTAGTGACGCCAACTGTCTTTTTAAAACCCAGATCTGTGTTAGCAGCTAAATCTCGAACAAAATGAAATAAAATGAAATATGACGTCATAGCTGAAACTTGTCCAAATTTGAAACATTGTGATGCAATTCAATGCAGTATCAGTTGTTTCAATTTTCAAGTATATTTATGTGGAATATAATTATATTTATGACAATTATAATTGGTAATTGTTACGTCAGGTTAGATTCGTTGTAGTTTAATTAGACAAACTTCGTACCAATGAATTCTATGATGTAATACGCTTTCATGACGTCATGTTTCTTTTTGTTTCATTTCCTTCGTTATTTAAACGCACGTCAGATATGGCTTAATATTTTGTTATTTGGCTTTAAAGCTCTGTTAAAAAAACAAGAAAATGTAAAAATAATAGGTTACCACCATTCCTTTAGAAAAATATATCATTCTAGTGCCCTAGCCTTTCTTCCACAAATCCTTATTTCTGTTTTCGTTAACACAACACTGATCTTAGGTCAGCATCACATTGTATGATAATAAAACTAAAGTGCCTGTACGAGTTTTCATTAAGAACCTATTTTGTATCCGTGAAAATACTCTTGAAGTGCTAAAGATATAATAATACATTTTCAGACAAATTAATAATTAGTTGTCACCCTTATAATGGATAAGTGGCTGAACATCAGTAATAAATCTGATACGAGTAAAAATATTCTTAGGCCTAAAACGAATTCAAAGGCGTTATCGTCGTGTGCAGCACTTCAACACAGGATGACGCAAGAAGTAGTGAAACAAAAAATAAAAGAAAGTGTGATGAAAGTTTTATTTAATATGGTTTTACATGGACAGGTAATGAAGATGGACCTAGTGGGTTGTGTGTTGAATGTGGAACAGTACTGAGTAACAGTAGTTTGAATCCAGCAGAGTTAAAACATCTAGAAACCAAACACTCCCAATTAAAAAATCCAATTTCCAAATATTTCAAAAGAAAGTGTTTGCAATTAAATACAAGTAAAGCTACATTTCGTTTGTTTGTCCATCAGGACAACAAAGGTGCTCTAATTGATACATATCGTGTTAGTTACCGTATTGAAAAACCACGTGAAGCTCATACAATTGGAGAAGATTTGATAAAATCATGCGCAAAATATTTGGTAGAGAGCACGATTGATGAGAAATTTCTTAGAAAAATATTAATTCTGTGCCCCTTTCTGACAGCTCAGTTTCTCGAAGAATCAAAGATATGTCAGCAAATTGCTTAATGGACTTAAAAAGGCGAGTCAAAGAGAGTCCAAATTTTTCGCTTCAGATGGATGAATCAACAGATGTCACAAGTTATGCGATGTTACTTGTGTTTGTTCGCTATATTCACGAAACTAATTTTGAAAAGGACATGCTAATTTGCAAACTTTTGCCTACTCAAACAATAGGCGAAGAAATATTTAAATTGATCGACTTATTTATGAAAGAACATGAGATACAATGGCAGCTTTGCTCAAGTATTTGCACTGATGGGGCTGCAGCTATGATTGGAAAATTTTCAGGCGCAGTGGCTTGTATAAAAACCCGGACATCGAGAGTATCCACTGCTGTCTTCATCGTTATGCACTTGCAATGAAAGGAATACCAAAAGACTTAAAAGAGGTATTGGGTGATGTCATAATAGTTAATTTTATAAAATCAAGACCACTCAATGCGAGGATCTTCAGTTTACTCTGTGAGGATATGGGAAGTTTACATAAAAATTTGCTGTTTCATACGGAAATCCATGGTTTTCTCGGGAAAAAAGTGCTTGCTCGGTTTTATGAACAGCGTGAGGAGATAAGTTTCTTTTTATCTGAATGCCATTTTGAACTTGTATACAAATTAAGGAACAAATGCTGGATACAGAAAGTGGCTTACCTTTCGGACTTATGTGCCTGTCTAAATGAAGTGAATGTTACATTACAGGTTAACAGGGTAACGTACTTTAAAGCTCAGAGTAAAACGGAAGCGCTTCAACGAAAGCTAAAACTTTGAGGTGAAACTTATGGAAGAACTTGATTGTTTTAAAAATCTCAGGGATTTTTTTTTACTTATGAATGAAATTTCCTCAAGTGAAGACACAAAAGTTTCAGTCTTGCACCACATATCTGATTTATGTACAACTACTGTGGATCACTTCCCTCCTCATTTAGAAAAAAAATTACTGTGGATTCAAAATCCCTTTGTTGACTCTACAAATACCAACGATTTGTCTTTGAAAGAGGATGAACAGCTTACAGAAATTTCAACTGATTACATCCTAAAAACAAAATTTCAGCAGGAAAAAACTACAGAATTTTGGATTCAAATGGCCATGGAATATCTTGAAATAAGTAACAGAGCTTTGAAAATATTGATGCGTTCTCCAACAATATATCTTTGTATACGGCTACAAAAACCAAATTTAGAAACAGACTAAATATTGAAGATGATTTGCGGTTATAGGTACAATCATAACTCCAAATATTGAAGTACTTAGTAAACATAAGCAAGCCCATCCGAGCCACTAATAAATAAATAAGTACACTGTACTTTTACTGATATAAATTTTGCAAACAGAAATTTTTGAACAAGTAATTATTAATAATAAGTTTATATTCTAAAAGCTTGAAGTAAACTTTATCTGGTGCTAGTGACCGATTGTTTCTATTTTTAGTGTATTTTTTAAATTAAGGCTCCATAATGTTTTTTCTGATGTGAAGCTTCGCAGGTCTAAAATGTTTGGGAACCGCGGAAGCCCGGCATGGCCAAGCGTGTTACGGCGTTCAACTCGCAATCCGAGGGTCGCGGGTTCGAATCCCGGTCGCAACAAACATGATCGCCCTTTTTCAGCCGTGGAAGCATTATAACGTAACAGTCAATCCCACTATTCGTTAGTAAAAGAGTAGCACAAGAGTTGGCGGTGGGTGGTGATGACTAGCTGCCTTCCCTCTCGTCTTACACTGCTAAATTAGGGATGGCTAGCGTAGATATCCCTCGTGTAGCTTTGCGCGAAATTCAAAACAAACAAAACAGACAAACAAACCCCGGAGCCATATAATAACCCTGCAGCATAGATTTTATTGTAAACGGTTCAATCGTAAGGCTGTCATGTCAAAAGCACACCGTTTCTCTTTCAATGTTGGTCATAATCTACCTAATATACGAAGATGACAGTTTTTCAGTGCAAAACCTAACAGCCCAAAAGTAAATGCAGATATTCGTAGGCGCTACATCTTGCCACTTGATCAGTATATCTTTGTATGTAATAACATGAATACCTACTCTGTCTTCCATCTGCTTTAAATGTACAATAAATAAACTGACGCGCTGTGAAAGCAACTAGTGTACCTCTAGCTTTTATCACTTTTGATGTAGATATTTTTTGTATTCTTACCTACGGTACCTATACGATTTTGTCATTGACCTTCGTATTCGTGAATTCTCACTTTTAGCAAGACATCGCACATTGTTTACAACAGCTGAGATTCGACTTAATGCAGGTCTGTTTTCTGGATGATCCTGGCACCCCAAGTTGATCGATGTATTTTTGTTTTAAATACCACTGGGCTCAAGGAATATCCCTATCTTGGAAATTTTAAGTTCCCGATCTCAACACATCTTTATGATTTGAGTATACGAATAATTTGTTGAATGCCTTTCTCACTACCTAAAAAACAACACTAAGTAATATTAAAATATAGTTCAAATACACCGGTTGCATATCCAAAATCAATTTAATATAGCATACTAAACCCTCTGTTTATATGATGTTCTAGCTATTTTCGATTATATTTCGGGCAGTTACTCACAGCGAATTTAGTTTGGAATGAGAACACTATTCAAACCACTTTATCAAGTACTCTTGACCACAGAGTATGGATGTGTTAGTAACATAGATGCGATGTTACCTGTAAGCCACTTTTTTAAATTTAAAATGAGAGCCAAAGCTGTTTGAAAAAAATCTCAGGTTTAAAATTTTAAGAAAACTATAACTGCTTTGATGAAATACTTTACTGAAAATAATAAAAGAGGTTTTTGAAGAGATCTCAACTAAAACGTACAGATAAGTTATTGCTTGTTTTAGTGCAAATAGGTATAATGGGCTATGTACACTGTGTTTACCGAGGGGATTTAGCTCCAAATGTTAGAGTTATGAGTTGTGAACTTTAACACTGAGCCGTCTGGGGACTGTACATATATAAGACATACGTTAATGATTCGCTATCCTCTGCTGTTTCTTAGTTCAATTACAGTTATTTTACAAAATTTATGAATGTCAAGAAGGCTGGGCTGTCTTGTGGTCCTGTTTGTCTTTGATAAATGAAGGTTATTAAACTATTCAATAAAGTATAAATCTGCATTATCTCGTTACAATTAACTTATATTATTATCTACACAGTGTCTTTGTTTATTTTCTTGTGTAATATAATTAATGGATTCAAATAAATTCGTATAAAAAGAGCTTGCTCTAATTTAAGATCATCTGTTGAGGTTTTCAAAAGAAAAGGCTTAGGGACAAAACTCTAAATGGAATCCATATGTTGTTGTTTTCGAATTAAGCACAAATCTACATTATGGGCTATCTGTGCTCTGCCTACCACAGGTATCAAAATCTGGTTTTTACCAGTGTGAGTCCGCAGACATACCGCTGTGCCACTGGTGGGGAAGGTTGGATCTATATGTATAAGAGATTAATGTCTGTCTGTCTGTCCGCAAAACTTCTCCCATTGTTTAAGTCCGCTTTGGATGACACTGCGCACGATTTTTGAAAATCAGAAGAGGAAGTCCCTAATAATCATGTCTCTACCTTTTTCAGATATAAAGCAATAACAGCTTTATATCACACGAAAATGCACAAACTGTTACAAAATAGACCCACACTAAAATTTCAAAAGTAACAGAAACTTATTTTACATTTTTTATATCGCCTCTTTAATAAAAAAATTAGTGCTTCTTTCCTTGGTTAATAATGTACATTATTGTTTTAATTATTACATTATTATTATTATTACTAGTCGAACGCCTTAACACGATTGGCTATGCGGGCCCTTCTTATAGTCCACTTATTTCTTACAAAGAACTGCCTGTATTATTGTTTTGAAACGTTAGATATTTATATATTAGCTATGAAGAGCCCATTTCTTATTAAAAACAGAATACTGGTTTCATGCACTTCATTATGAGACAAACAAAGACAGAATAATTAAATATGTAACAGAACAAACGTTTGACATAATCCACAACTGGTTGTCACTGTTTTCTCTTTGTATTGAAGGTTGTTTTAAGTAAATATGTTGGACGTAACTTCTGTAACTAGTAGAAGTAACACACAATTTATGTTTGACACAGATATTTAATTTTTTTAACTGTGTTAAAACCTGTAAAGAGTGTGTTAGTTATATATTTTGATAATTATATACATTGAATATTTCTTGTATTTTTATTTATACGTTAAAACATTACTTCCTGTTTTCTACAAGCAGCAGATTTTTAATGCAAAAGAAAATTTAAAACTAACGATATTTTTTAAATAATACATTAAACGAACCTTACCTCTTGCTCTTCTAACAGCAGAAGGTCCTTAAAACAAAAGAAATATTTAAATTGACGGTGTTTTTACTTTTACATTAGAAATAAATCCACATCTTCTATTCCTTAGAATTAGCAGTCAATTTAAAACAAGTTAAACCTTGAGAGTAATGAAGACGAAACAAAACCTTATTTGTATTTTAAGCCCTTGTTTCGTTGGTTTCGTTTAAGAGAAAAATTAATTCTATCGTGAATGTGAAAAACGTTTTTTGATTAGCCTAGTTATGGAGTCTTTTAATTAAAGGAGTGCTTCATTTAGAATTGGTTGCTATGGAAACAAAATTAGTGAATTTAAAGCAGCTGTAACAACTAGTAGTTATTATACAACTTGTTATTTCGGTGGCCACTTGTTAAACAATTATATCTGGTTTCCATAGAAACAGACTCGATAATTATTGTAATTACCATATCATGGTAGTTTTACAACACAAATTCAATCACTACAATATTTCTTTTATTTTGTTAACTATTTCATAAAGTTCTTGTTCTTCTTTCGCTAACTAATTAGTGTCACAAATGTCGCAAAGTTTCTAGTACACTTTAATGACGCCATTACGTAGAATACGATTACAGCTTAATTTCTTGACATTAAAGCTTAAATATTATTCTATAAGAAGTATCTCACGTTCATAATTTCTCCAAATAAACAACTGTGTTAAAAATGGTTATATAATATTTTATTCTGTGTTACCTTATGTTTTCATTAAGTTTGAAAGAAATACCTAGACTCACCTTTCTTAGATATTAGATATATTTGTAGCGCCATGATGTATTATGACGTCTTATATTAGTTACCGATAAAAAGGTAAAAGTATCTCGGGTTATCCTAAACGTCGGATAACATTACCTTTAACACTGAAGTTAATTATTGTAGATAAAATACCACGTTTCAATGTTTCATAGAAAGAGAGGCAAAATTATATTTCATTCATTAATAAAATGTTTAATAAGCACACACTAGGTTCGTTTGTGGTTTCATTAAAATATAAATAACCTTTTCAAATGTGTACTGTACTTGTAATATACTAGTATTGATTTGGAAATAATACAAAAGTAAGTAGTGTTTCTGATACATACTGCATAATATAAAAGTAAGTAGTGTTTCTGATACATACTGTATAATATAAAGGTAAGTAGCGTTTCTGATATATACTGTATAATATAAAGGTAAGTAGTGTTTCTGATACATACTGTATAATATAAAGGTAAGTAGTGTTTCTGATACATACTGTATAATATAAAGGTAAGTAGTGTTTCTGATCTATACTGTATAATATAAAGGTAAGTAGTGTTTCTGATACATACTGTATAATATAAAGGTAAGTAGTGTTTCTGATACATACTGTATAATATAAAGGTAAGTAGTGTTTCTGATACATACTGTATAATATAAAGGTAAGTAGTGTTTCTGATATATACTGTATAATATAAAGGTAAGTAGTGTTTCTGATATATACTGTATAATATAAAGGTAAGTAGTGTTTCTGATACATACTGTATAATATAAAGGTAAGTAGTGTTTCTGATACATACTGTATAATATAAAGGTAAGTATTGTTTCTGATACATACTGTATAATATAAAGGTAAGTAGTGTTTCTGATACATACTGTATAATATAAAGGTAAGTAATGTTTCTGATACATACTATATAATACAAAAGTAAGTAGTGTTTCTGATACATACTGTATAATATAAAAGTAAGTAGTGTTTCTGATACATACTGTATAATATAAAAGTAAGTAATGTTTCTGATACATACTGTATAATATAAAAGTAAGTAGTGTTTCTGATACATACTGTATAATATAAAGTAAGTAGTGTTTCTGACACATACTGTATAATATAAAAGTAAGTAGTGTTTCTGATACATACTGTATAAGATAAAAGTAAGTAATGTTTCTGATACATACTGTATAATATAAAAGTAAGTAGTGTTTCTGATACATACTGTATAATATAAAAGTAAGTAATGTTTCTGATACATACTGTATAATATAAAAGTAAGTAATGTTTCTGATACATACTGTATAATATAAAAATAAGTAGTGTTTCTGATACATACTGTATAATATAAAAGTAAGTAGTGTCTCTGATACATACTGTATAATATAAAGGTAAGTAGTGTTTCTGATACATACTGTATAATATAAAAGTAAGTAATGTTTCTGATACATACTGTATAATATAAAAATAATTAGTGTTTCTGACACATACTGTATAATATAAAAGTAAGTAGTGTCTCTGATACATACTGTATAACATAAAAATAAGTAATGTTTCTGATACATACTGTATAATATAAAAGTAAGTAGTGTTTCTGATACATACTGTATAATATAAAAGTAAGTAGTGTTTCTGATACATACTGTATAATATAAAAGTAAGTAGTGTTTCTGATACATACTGTATAATATAAAGGTAAGTAATGTTTCTGATACATACTGTATAATATAAAAGTAAGTAATGTTTCTGATACATACTGTATAATATAAAGGTAAGTAGTGTTTCTGATACATACTGTATAATATAAAGTAAGTAGTGTTTCTGATACATACTGTATAATATAAAGTAAGTAATGTTTCTGATACATACTGTATAATATAAAATAAGTAGTGTTTCTGATACATACTGTATAATATAAAAGTAAGTAGTGTCTCTGATACATACTGTATAATATAAAAATAAGTAGTGTTTCTGATACATACTGTATAATATAAAAGTAAGTAGTGTCTCTGATACATACTGTATAATATAAAGGTAAGTAGTGTTTCTGATACATACTGTATAATATAAAGGTAAGTAGTGTTTCTGATACATACTGTATAATATAAAAGTAAGTAATGTTTCTGATACATACTGTATAATATAAAGTAAGTAGTGTTTCTGACACATACTGTATAATATAAAAGTAAGTAATGTTTCTGATACATACTGTATAATATAAAAGTAAGTAGTGTTTCTGATACATACTGTATAAGATAAAAGTAAGTAATGTTTCTGATACATACTGTATAATATAAAAGTAAGTAGTGTTTCTGATACATACTGTATAATATAAAGTAAGTAATGTTTCTGATACATACTGTATAATATAAAAGTAAGTAGTGTTTCTGATACATACTGTATAATATAAAAATAAGTAGTGTTTCTGATACATACTGTATAATATAAAAGTAAGTAATGTTTCTGATACATACTGTATAATATAAAAATAAGTAGTGTTTCTGATACATACTGTATAATATAAAAGTAAGTAGTGTCTCTGATACATACTGTATAATATAAAAATAAGTAGTGTTTCTGATACATACTGTATAATATAAAGGTAAGTAATGTTTCTGATACATACTGTATAATATAAAAGTAAGTAGTGTCTCTGATACATACTGTATAATATAAAGGTAAGTAGTGTTTCTGATACATACTGTATAATATAAAAGTAAGTAGTGTTTCTGATACATACTGTATAATATAAAAGTAAGTAATGTTTCTGATACATACTGTATAATATAAAAGTAAGTAGTGTTTCTGATACATACTGTATAATATAAAAGTAAGTAATGTTTCTGATACATACTGTATAATATAAAAATAAGTAGTGTTTCTGATACATACTGTATAATATAAAAGTAAGTAGTGTCTCTGATACATACTGTATAATATAAAGGTAAGTAGTGTTTCTGATACATACTGTATAATATAAAAGTAAGTAATGTTTCTGATACATACTGTATAATATAAAAATAATTAGTGTTTCTGATACATACTGTATAATATAAAAGTAAGTAGTGTCTCTGATACATACTGTATAACATAAAAATAAGTAATGTTTCTGATACATACTGTATAATATAAAAGTAAGTAGTGTTTCTGATACATACTGTATAATATAAAAGTAAGTAGTGTTTCTGATACATACTGTATAATATAAAAGTAAGTAGTGTTTCTGATACATACTGTATAATATAAAGGTAAGTAATGTTTCTGATATATACTGTATAATATAAAGTAAGTAGTGTCTCTGATACATACTGTATAATATAGAAGTAAGTAGTGTCTCTGATACCTTTTGTATTTCAGGAGCGAAAATCTCTTTCGGTCCTTTTTCAAGTCTTTCCATGCTTTGAAAATTGCTGAAATGTACAAAACATATGTATACGGCTGAAATACTTCAAAATCTTATGGCTAGTCACAGAAGTTGAAAACAGTATTAACTAGAACGGTTAGCAATAAACATTTGCCCTACAGCAGAACAATATAAATTATACAAATATTACTATGTGTTGTTCAAGTTATTTCATTCAAAATATTCCACTGACGACAGGAATTGAATTTTAATTCGATTATAGGTTTGGTAAGACAGTTTGATAGGTAGAAGCTCATATTTAATATCAAAATAAATTGGACTGATAATTCTTTGTAACCTGTAACGACACAGTTTTATAAATTAAATGTACCTTGACCACAATAGGATGTTTTGACATCATCTGTATATCTAGTCCAATAATCACACATCTGTTAAGAGTTCAGCTGTTCGATTGGTGGTTATTTTACGTATTTTGTCATTTTTGTATTTGTTCCGCTTTATGGAAAAATTAGAAGTTTAGAAAAAAAAAATGTTCTTTGTGAGAACAGATAACTTAGAGCCACAGTAAAACTTAAATAAATCTACTTTTAGGTTTTAAAGTAATGACATTTGAAACTCAGAAACTACAACCCTGGTTTGTGTGTGAGGTGCGTCTACTTTTATACAACACGGTGATTTTATATTTGTATCAGATTTCAAGAATACGTGCAATGATAATATAAAGTTATTTTTATAAATTACTCATTGTCAATCGGTTAAAGATATTTCACATCAATTAAAATAGTTTGCATAATAACAAATAAGTTAGAAACATAAACACGAGTTTTTAAAACTGTAAATAAAAACATGACGCCATGTTTCTATAGAAATAATTCAGTTGGAATATAGACGAGTTTCTGAAGTCGTTGACTGAGATGCGTAAATAACATCTAGGTTGCTATAGTTACCAGTCAGTAAGAAATAAAGAAAAGAGCTTCCGAAGCCATACATTGAAATTAAAAAAAAATGAAGCACCTGAATCTCTGTGGTAACTAATAAGAGTTTCTAGAGCCCTAGACTAAAATTCATAAAATAACATCTACGTTTCTATGGCAAACAAACAGCCAAGTCAGTAAGAAAGGTATGCCATAGATAGAAATTTAAAAAAAAAATGTTAATCTTTATAGATTGGCGAATTTCTGGAGTTATAGACTGAAATAAAAAATTAAAATGGTCAAGTGTTTATAGTAATCAATCAGACAAACAATAAAAAACAAGCGTTAGGTTTAGGCTTAGAAACATGTGAGCGTGTGCAGTTCAAAAGTGAGTTCTCTTTCAACCCATATAAAATTAATACAACCATATTGTTTTGAACCCTTAAACGAAATTTGAGAAAGCAAAGTGATATTGAAATACATAGTGAAAGTACATAAAACAATATCAAAAACAGCGAGACAAAATATTTAAGAAGTGTTTATTTTCATGTTATTTTGTTTGTTAGGCCTACAAAGAGTAAAAAAACACAAAAGTTTGTGGTAGTCTATTCGATTTTTCTGTTGTTTTTGTATGAAATAAAACCTTGAAAGTTAATTTATTTAATGTGTGTTTTTTTACGAGCAGTGTAATATAAATATAAAGGTACGGCAACGATTTTCCCTGAATAAAGTTCCTATAATGTTTTTAGACATTTTAACTTCTGTCTGTCTACGTTTTATAGTTGTTTAAGGCTTTAAGAATTATTGATGTTTTCATACTGATTTTCTGTAACTGTGGGCTACTCTAAAACTTTATCCTTACCTGAGTATTGATTTCACTGTTAGCGGTTTGCTAGGATTATGGGATAGGCATATCTTCTGAGCTCCCTACACAATAAAAAATTTCTTAAATTATCACAGTTTTTCCAAACCAACTGTTTTCACATTTTCTTACATCACTTCAAAATAGGGCCGATTCTAGAAATATTTAAACATCAGTCGTTAATGTGAATATTTCCTTAATATCTATTTAGAAGAAAATAATTTTCGACTTACTGTTTTTCGCCACAAGATGGCTCTGTACTGTTGCAAACCCTGAGTGTTCGCATCCGTCAGCACAACAGACAAAAAGAATGGTAGCTTCTCACTGTCTGCTCCAACGTAGTTCTGATGTACTAAAACAATAAACATAAACAACAGAGAACAAGTCACAAGAAGTTCTATAACAACACAGAAGTGTTCTGATAAAACACGACGTTTAAAACTGACATATATCTCTGAATTATTGCATAATAAAACGAGTTTCATTGAAAATAAGTTCTACTGCGCAGTATCTCAACGTGTTATGTTTATCTCTGATATTTTACCTGTTTACAGATGCAGCTTAATTAATTAACATATTTAAAATACAATGTTTTTCAAACGAACTAAAGTTGTTGCATTGTTTGCCTACGTTATTTTTTAACATACATACAGTGGTAAGGCATATAATGCTAAAATCTACTTTCGATGGTAGTGTACGTCGCAGATAGTTCACTGTGTTGCTTAGTGTTTAAAAACAAACGTTCTACCCACAGTTTAACACTTTAAATATACAATATTGTACATTCCTATTCGTATCTAAAACACTTTCAATACACCACACTAGAATACATCTCAGATATATTTAAGTTTGTTTTTTTTCAAATAAAGGCCCAGAATGGCCAGATGGATCAGGTATTTGACTCGCAATCTGAGAGTTCCGGGTTCGAATTCCCATTACACCAAACATGCTCGCTCTTTCAGCCGTGGGAGCGTTGTAAAGTGACGGTCAATCCCACTATTCGTTGGTAAAAGCGTAGCCCAAGAATTGGCGGTGGGTAGTGATGACTAGCTGCCTTCCCTCTAGTCTTACACTGCTAAATTAGGGATAGCTAGCACAGATAGTCCACGTGTAGCTTTGCGTCGAACTCAAAGAAACAAACAAATAATAAGGTAGTGACTGTACAATTGAGTGATGGAGTTACTTGAGATTAAGAGAGAAAAGCTCATCTCAGCTGCGAATTTACGAAAATAACAGAGAATTATGTTGCTAAACCTTCATTCTGTTATTGAATCATTATCCCATGTCTGTCAGCTAAACGTCGAGCCATCTATTACATTCATGTAGGGTTAAAAACAGGTAAAAAAGTAAAGAATTTTGCTAGTCACCCAAGGAAATCAAACTCTCAGAACACTGGTGGATTATTATATTAGAAATCCACTTTTTTGTTTTTCATGCACGCTAAATATCAGCCCGGCATGGCCAGGTGGCTTAAGGCGTTCCACTCGTAACCCGAGGGTCGCGAGTTCAAATTCCCATCACACCAAACATGTTTGCCCTTTCAGCCGTGGGAGCATTATAATGTGACGATCAATCCCGCTATTCGTTGGTAAAAGAGTAGCCAAACAGTAGGCAGTGGGTGGTGATGACTAGCTGCCTTCCCTCTAGTCTTACACCGCTAAATTAGGGACGGCTAGCGCAGACAACTCTCGTGTAGCTTTGCGCGAAATTCAAAACAAACATTTAAATGAAAGACATTATTTTCACACGTTAATATTGTTATGAAGAACAGAATACAGTACAGATTCTTAACTATGATAAATTATAATGGATTGTCGAAGGTATTTGACACCTTATTGTAAATATCTTATACATAATTATGTGAGATAATTCACGATTATCAGGTTGGTTAATAACCTGGAAACAATTTAGCTCAGGTTAATGTCAATTCATAACCCGCATTTTATACATTTATGAGGGTTACTCAAAAAATTTTCTAGATGACTGACAAAATGTAATAAAACAACCCAATTCATGCGTAAACAACGAGATCTTAAGAGCTGTATTTATACCTTTATTAGCGTATGTGTTGTTATTAAACCGTGCATGTTTACGGTCTCTATTGATTCCATAATCTTTGGTCTGTGTAATGCGCATGCGCATACTTTGTGTTTAAATATATTTCATAAAATTGAACCTTATTTAATTTAAAGCATGGTGCAGTGTTTGTTATTTTGTTTTGCCTTATTTTTGGTAATAACAAACTAACATTAGTCAGAGATTTGGATTTGCTGTTTTTAACGCAGTCCTTCCTTTTGATTTTTGGCCCGGCATGGCCAGGTGGTTAGGGCACTCAACTCGTAATCCGAGGGTCGTCGGTTAGAATTTACGTCACTCCAAACAAGCTCGCCCTTTTTCAGGCGTGGGAGCATTATAATGTGACGGTCAATCCCACTATTCGTTGATAAAAGAGTAGCCCAAGAGTTGGCGGTGGGTGATGATGTTTAACTGCCTTCCCTCTAGTCTTACACTGCTAAATAAGGGACAGCTAGGGCAGATAGAGTAGCTTTGCGCGAAATTCAAAACAAACCTTTTGATTTTTGATTTAACTATTCAGTATTAATATTTTTGGCCCCCAGTGGCGCAGCGGTATGTCTGCGGACTTACAACGCTAAAAACTGGGTTCGATACCCGTGGTGAGCAGAGCACAGATAGCCCATTGTGTAGCTTTGTGCTTAATCTAAAACAATAACAACAACATTGTTATTTTTACACGCACACACTTATATATGCATATATACAGCAAACTAAATGAAAATAATTTGTGCACGAACGATAACGTTGATTTAAACTACCTGCCTTATCTAGTTTCACGTCCGCTCGTGTACAAAGCAGCACGTGATACCGGTGCAAGTTAGATAATGAAACATCACTATATCGTTTCACTTTCAGATTTTAGAACAGTTTACATCAACTTATGTTGCTATGGATACTTACATTTCCCAAGGAAGTATTTGAAGTACCACCTAGTTTGATATTCCGGATTCTCCAGGAAAGGAGTACTGGGGGGATCCGTACAACTGAAGAAAGAAAAACAAAATCTGGAGAAAATATTAGCCTCAAAACCAAAAGCGGTCATGATGAAGAGTACGCCTGAAACAGGCGAGTCTACTCGGACCTTAAAGAGCCTCTGAAGTTTTATTTAAACACTGAAATTGAATTACCAAACAAACCTTTTGTTGGGACTAACAATTATCAAAGGATAATATTGTTGTGCCTTAACAATATACACTTCTTAAATAATATTACGAATAATTGGTGTTTTATATATTGTATTTTCTGTTGTATATGAAAAACTCAGAGACGTCGGGAAATAAATGGTTTATTCTTGTCATGACACGTGGTTTTGGACACGTTTTGAACCAAATTGTTCACACATTCCAGTACCGTTGTTGACAGTTTCACTGTCAATGCAACAATTTAAACTTAGGTCACAACGTGTTAATAATATTGTATTTTATTTATCATTGCTAACAAAGCTATTTTCAGTCGGTAATACTAACATAATTATCCATTTTGGCCACAAATTCATGAAACGAAAAACTTACACTTCAGTAACCAGCCTGTTTTTCTATTTTTCTCATGAATGTGAAATATAATATGAGATTTATTCCCAACAACAAGCGTAAAGAGGTGTTTATTAATATGACAAAGTGAAACTTTAATCTGTGTTTAAAACAATTATTTTAAAGATTTTGTTTTACCTCATCCTTCTCAGCTCTTTCACCGTTTTCTTTCCTAAAGAGCCGGAAGTGGTCTGATCCAACTTGATCAACTGAAGCCAACTGAAATATAACAACAAAATATTATCACCTTAAAAAACCAGTTAACGTCGAGATTTCGTATTTCGACCAGGACTTCAACTTAAAGGACATATTGACTAAAGAGCCAGATCAGATTCTCCAAGGTTCGACTCATAATTCGAGGGTCGCCGGTTCGAATCCCGGTTACACCAAACATGCTCGCCCTTTCAGCCGTGGGGGAGTTATATAGTGACGGTCAATCCTACTACTGGTTAGCAAAAGAGTAGCCCAAGAGTTGGCGGTGGGTGGTGATTACTAGCTGCCATCCCTCTAGTGCTAAATTAGGGACGGCTAGCGCAGATAGCCCTCGACTAGCTTTACGCGAAATTCAACACAAACAAATCTCCAAGGTTCGTAATTTATAACTGTTTACTGAGCGGTCACAGACGAATGTGCTGGACTTGTTCATTGGCAAATCGTGAATCGAACCTTGGTCTTTCCAATCGACAGCACGACACAATATCATCTTGGTAAGGCCCGATAGAGACACAATTAAGAACTGCTGTTATTTAGGTAGAATATTTAGTTGCTTATTATCTCTATCTGTTGTAGTGTTTTCTTATAGCAAAGCCACAAAGGGCTATCTGCTTAGCCCACCGAGGGGAATCGAACCCCTGATTTTAGCGTTGTAAATCCGGAGACATACCGCTGTACCAGCGGGGGGCTATCTGTTGTAACACATAGGTTATGCATACCCCTACTACCCCTAATTAAAACCCCTTCTCTAATTACCTCTCTCGGTATTTTTATAAAGCTTACTTTGTGTGACAACAAAATTTTGATTTGAAAAATACTAACAAAACAAGAAGAAAAGCAAACGTAAGCACACAATTATTAGCCCTGAAATAAAAAATCACGTGTAAAAAAAATAGAATATGGAATTGCACAAATACAATAAATCGTACCCCATTTTTGCAGTTTATAACGCTCCCGGGGGCATTAATCATGGGCAAGGTGGTATATTTGTTTATTTTTGAAAAGGCGTGTGTTTGTGTTGTTTTTTTTATAACAAAGCCACATCGGGCCATCTGCTGAGCCCACCGAGGGGAATCGAACGCCTGATTTTAGCGTTGTAAATTCGTAGACTTACCGCTGTACTAGCGGGGGGCTAGAGGGAAGGCAGCTAGTCATCACCACCCACCGCCAACTCTTGGACTACTCTTTTACCAACGAATAGTGGGATTGACCGTAACATTATAACGCTACCACGGCTGAAAGGGCGCGCATGTTTGGTGCGACGGGAATTCAAACCCGCGACCCTCAAATGTATATATATATATATATATACACACACACATACATAAAGTAAATATGTAAGTATATGTTATTGCTAACATGTAAATACACATTAAGTAAAACAGCAACATTCTAAGTACAATTTTCTTCACCACTTACAGTGGCACTACTAAAACCCAGGTTTCGATACCTGTGCTGAGCAGAGCGCAGATTGCCCATTGTGTATCCTTGTACTTAAGTGCAAACAACAATAACGAACACTTACCATTTCTACAGATCCATAATGGCGCCGACTAAACACTCCTCTTCTGGCGGCGAGGTCGCTGGGGGAGGAACTATAAAATTAAAATATTAATTTTCACTGACATTTCCTGTCTTAGCGACGCAGAATGTACTATAACTATAAGCTACGGAGAGATTAAAATCACGTTTCAATGTTTGAAACCGCACATGGAACCAGCCTTTCTCGAGTGAAGAAGTTTAGCTGAAACACGGATACACAGAGTATGTAGTATTGTGGTTATTCAGTGCTGTTTCATATAACTTGTGAAATGTTGCCAAAATACTGTTCAGATCCATAATTCAACTCTAATGTGATTATAACATTTTGATAATGGGTGGACGTACTGTTGATCCAAAGAGTTATTGTTCGCGTCCCGTTATCGCAAATCCTCGCCTCCCACTTTGGAGGTATAACCGTGTAATAAGAGTGACAGTCAAATCCCTTTGTTTGATTAGAGTGGTGGTAAGTGCTATTAATTGGCTGCCCTCTGTCTTGTCTGTTAGTTCAAATTATAGACAGCTCTTGTGTAGCTTGGTGAGAGTATCCGATAAAAAAATAATATTTAACAAAAATTTGAAAGTTTATTTGTTTATTGTTTGTCATTAAACACTAAGGTGTTTATTTTTTAAACAGAGTCTCTAATATTGAATACTTATCATTAAAGAAAATTAGCGCCAAAACACCACGAGTAGAAACAAACATAACGAATTTAAAAAAGTGAGCCCCCTCCCCTCACACTGGCGTCGAAACCTGGTTTTTATTAGTACGGCTGAGCCACGGGGGAGTGAGGGGGGCATTTTGGAAGAACACTGGCTACAGTAAACAGTAGTAATATTTAACCTATACTTACGCCCTTCGCATCTGAAATGAAATTAGCTCAATAATGTAGTTACAATTTTTGCTATACTCGTAAGTTTCCCGAAATATCTTCTGCTGTTTTGGAGAATAGACAGGAAAACTTTGTCATTATTATTATTATTCTAGAACTGAGTTTATTAAACTACGAACTTCAATTTATAATATTTGTTTTTAAGAGACTTTTCAAACTTCAACGACTAATAAATCACTCATAAAAATAGTATCATTTCGTTTAATCTCAACGATTTTGTAAGTTCTACAATGTAAAGATAACCTTTTCAAATTTAGAACAGAAAAATCATTTTGTAGTAGACACTAAGAGATAACTTCCCCTATTCAGAAGAGATAAAAAGCTTAAAGTTTAAGTTTATAGCGAGTTCTTATATATGATGTTTTCCTTTTGTATATATATCAAAATGCTTTGTGACGCCAGCAATGTAGGCTTAGCTCCATTTACAATCGCCCACGTTAAAAAAAAAACCATTGAACCCTAAACTACAACAATGAAAGCAGATTCTCGCAGGGTGGTACTTGAATTATATTTTAAAACTTGTTTCTCTTCTGGGGGTCTGATTGGATCACTGACATCACAGCACGCGCTAGAATACAGAAATATTTGATCTACGTAAAGAATCTGATAACTGATTGAGAATGTAGAAAGGTTCTATACACAATAGTACGCGGTAAGCATTGTAATACGAGAAAACGAAAATATTTATGGTATATGTGTTCAAATAAAGGTCTGGATCCACAAAATACATTAATTTAGTAAGATTTAACTAAGAATCACCTACACAAATTCTATACACGTACGACAAGACTTAACGATGTCACTGTGCAGGTTCTAATATTGTTTAGTGTTTTCTATAACAGGTTTTCTATGATAGCATAAACAAAACGTTAGGCCTAGTTTGAATAGTCTTATACCTTATTGAAAGTAACCATAAAAATAATACAGAGACCCCGGAACTGGGGCGCAGTAGCACCCTTACTTTTTCATATTTCACTTATATAGTAACTCTAAATTATATTATTATATTATTTACAGTTGTTATATAAGTCTAATATGTAAATATGGGGGCGATACGGCACTTTCAGCCCCCCTTAATTATTAAAAATAATTGGTATTGTGGATGCATGGAACATTATTCGCATCCAAGTCTTTACCCAATTCTTGAAACATGGAATATTATTGGTATCTAAAACTTTACCCATCTGTTAAAACATGGCACATTATTGGCATTCAAGCTTTTACCCATCTGTTAAAACATGGCACATTATTGGCATTCAAGCTTTAACTCAACTGTTAAAACATGGCACATTATTGGCATTCAAGCTTTTACCCATCTGTTAAAACATGGCACATTATTGGCATTCAAGCTTTAACTCAACTGTTAAAACATGGCACATTATTGGTATTCAAGCTTTAACCCAACTGTTAAAACATGGCACATTATTGGTATTCAAGTTTTAACCCAACTGTTGAAACATGGAAAATCTTTGGTTATCTTTTTCCTGTAACTTTCTGTTCGTGCTGGAAAAAATAAGGCCTGTTGTTATTAAACGTCATACACATAAAACTCTATAATTCAGCTCTGAGACGTAAACATCGAATACCTGATGTTTATTTGTTTCAGCGCAAAGTCGTAAAATAGTCCTGAGGAGGACACACGTGACGCTAATTCTGTTTGTTAACTCACTGACGGATTGTCGACCAGTTTACATATTAATATCAATAAGTTAGTGGAAAATATAATAAAATACATTGATGTACCTAAAAGTATGTTACATAATTATCGTATGCTTTAACTACGATTGAACATCGGATTAAATAATAACTAATTTTTCGAGAAGTAAAAACGTTTCTTTGTTAACTACTTACAGACCTTGTAAGCGATCCTAGTCTAGGATTAATTAGTCCGTTAAGAGAGAGCAGAGGAAGAGATGCAACACACAGCGAATGTGACCTGTTACGTTGACCTACGGTCTCTTTGATCGAACTTGGTGTATAGCGCTCTTTTCTTGTCGGCCCGGCATGGCTAAGCGTGCTAAGGCATGCGACTTGTAATCTGAGGGTCGCGGGATCGCATCCCCGTCGCGCCAAACATGCTCGCCCTTTCAGCCGTGGGGACGTTATAATGTCACGATCAATCCCACTATTCGTCGGTAATAGAGTAACCCAAGAGTTGGCGGTGGGTGGTGATGACTAGCTGCCTTCCCTCTAGTCATACACTGCTAATTTAGGGACAGCTAGCGCAGATAACCCTCGAGTAGCTTTGTGCGAAATTCAAAACAAACAAACAAACAAACTTTTCTTGTCAGTCTGGGAAGCATGTTCGAGGAATTAACAGCTACCATAAACTGTTAGTGTCAAGGTAAAAGCTTTACATGCTAATTTACGTGTTTTTACATGTGCTGCATGCCAAAATCACCTTATTTTGAAATGAGTCCACAATGACGTGATTACGTAGACCGTCACACATGAGTTATAAGTTTTAATAAAAAAGCTCACAGTTTTCGACGACAAAATTATTAACCGAACGAAATATAAGGTAAATAGAGAAGTTAGTTTTAATCTTAACTGGAAAGTTAATCACAAACTCTGTTATCTAAACAAAAGTCCAACCAACTAAGCTCTGTTAAGACGTCGGTCAAGTTTACGTCACAGGGAGACTGTGATTGGATGAAGATAGAATATAAGCTGGTATCATTTTTATGTCGCTCTTTTGTCCTCTCTATCGTTATGGGCATTTCCTAAAATAGTAAAGAATGTTTAGAAAGCCAAAGTACACTGACATGATTTATCATGTTTTTATATGAGTGATACTACCCGTCTTACGGTCGTTCAATTTATATCTGGTTTCCATTGCTTTAATCTCGAGCGTGCACATCTCTGGAATTGGACGTAACCAAAACTGTAAACCTAATACAGCTGTAGCTCTCTCCCTGTAAAATAACGTAAGTGATTTAAAAACCACAGTTTCGAGGGATTGTAGCAGAGAAAACACATAGCCCCTTTAATAATATGTTTCAATGTTCACAAAAAAATGTTTATTTACCCATCAAGTATAGGGTCGAATTTACGCAAACGAGTAAATATTAAATTTTTGTTTTAAAGCGTAAACAAAAAATGTTTTAAATACATTTCCACTGATATGTCTTGAATCTCGAAAGACCAGTAAAGAGTAGCGCGTGTTTCTTCGTCATGAAGTTTCGCACTAAACGATATACACGCGCATGAGAGACGTGAATATTTGAACAATTGTTGGAATAGAACTTAACACACAAAGAAGATACGTGTAGTAACGTCGTTTTATTTTTCTTTTAGCCCCTGTATTAAACATTAGAGAAACAAAAGTCGGACAGCGAGGTATTGCTGGGAATTCGTTTTTATACTAACGAAAGTTATACGTGGATTACTTTATCTTGTGTTTCGGTTGAAAGGGAAACTTTCTACAACTCAATAGTTTTATTACATTGTTTCTCCATTGCCTATTTAACATCTTTGTAAAGTTTTTTCTTCACAGATTAATTAACTAACTGTAATATCCCCATCTAAATATAGAAGAAAAACACTCAACGTTTTGTTATGTGAAAGCGTGAATTATAAGCTTAGTTTTATTAAAGATCAGACAGCTTCACCCATTAATTTAATAATTCAAGTATCTCTACCTACGTATTGCTTTAGCTTCTTCATTTCACGTGTTATTTATATTTAATAACTCCAGCTTTCTCTCTATTAAACTTGGAGTTTATCTTTCAATTTAATGATGGTCTTCTCAGACCCCTGATAAAATAGTTTTATTCTACTGTACTTTATTTGTGTTTCTATTAACCGAGGTAGTTTTTCTAAACTTAACCTTTCTTATTTTGTTTTCACTGAGAAGCTCCCCACTAGTACAGCGGTATGTCTCCGGATTTACAACGCTAAAGTCAGGGGTTCGATTTCCCTCGGTGGGCTGAGCCGATAGTCCGATGTGGCTTTGCTATAAGAAAAACACATAAACACATGTTTGTGATTTGAATTCTGGTCTATTTTAGAAGAAAGTTTCTTATGATATATATGTTTACAAACGGCTGGTATAGGTTGAGAAAAATTTGTATGTAGAGGAAGGAACAACGTTTCGACCTTCTTCGGTCATCGTCAGGTTCACAAAGAAAGAAAGAGGTAACTGACCGAAAGCTGACCACATGTTTGAAGGGGGTTGTGAAATTGAGTGTAGGAATGTAGAGGGCGTGCTTAGATGTTTGATTATATTTATTAATATAGGTATAAAGGTGTTCCTTTGTGTTGTTTTATTTTAGGCTTGAGTTGTTGTATAAGTAAGGCTTCTTTAATTTTGCGTTTGTTTATGTTTGTTTCTTTATTTAGTGTTTGGCTGTTTTCTATGGTTATGTTGTGTTTATTTGATGACAGGTCATAATTTAGGAAGACTCAGTCACACATAATGCGTACAAGAACACAGGGAAGTCTGAAAGTACACGTTCCATTCTGACTAAGATCGATACATAATGTTCTAGACGCCACCTGGCAACTCCATAACTTACACTCGAGTGATCCACGAGGAGCGCGTAATTCCTTGTCAATACTTTTAAATTAGGATTATAATATACAGCATGTTTTATGAATTTTCACCCATTATGTAGTTCAGAAAGTAAACACTGAATCTATATTAGTTTTTGAAATCACTTAACTGCTGCGTCCACTTTTTAACAAGCTATCCTTGTTTTAGTGTCATGTTTTCCTCTGTTAAAACAAAAACATTGATTAGTTAACTCAGTGTGAAAGAATGTTACCCTACAGAGATATTACATTAACAACTAAAGTACATATATATTTTTCATATTTGCTGCTAAAGATTTCAAAAATTGATGATTTATTATGAACACAAAATGCAAAACTCAAAATTTGTGTGTCTCTTCGTGGACCCAATTCACCTTCACACAAATTTTTGTGAATGTCCATCCACATTGGCCCGGCATGGCCAAGCGTGTTAAGGCGTGCGACTCGTAATCCGAGGGTCGCGGGTTTGCATCCCCGTCGCGCCAAACATGCTCGCCCTTTCAGCCGTGGGGGCGTTATAATGTCACGGTCAATCTCACTATTCATCGGTAATAGAGTAGCCCAAGAGTTGGCGGTGGGTGGTGATGACTAGCTGCCTTCCCTCTAGTCTTACACTGCTAAATTATGGACGGCTAGCACAGATAGCCCTCGAGTAGCTTTGTGCGAAATTCAAGAAACAAACAAACAAACCATCCACATCCTACGAAGTAGTTACACGGACATACAACAGACAGATTTATTGTATTTACATGCCATTAACCACGATACACAGGTCAATTTTTGGTATACTGTGCCATTAGGGTATTTTCTTACCTAGAATATGTACAACTGACGTTAGAAATTTGTTTGTTAACTTTAAGAATACAATGTTTATTTTCCACATGGGTCCAGACTTCTGGGACATCCTATAGTTTGAAAATTCCTTTATATTAGCTGAAAATATAACAAGACAGCCACTCTTTATGAAACTTTTTGCCGTTTCATTTTCTTAAACTGTGATGATTGTATTATATGTTCTAGATTAAAAATTAATTACTTTTAACAGGCCAAAATCCAAGTCGATTCCAGACCCCGCAATTTTCGTATTCCACTCATGTTCACCCGTGATGATTTATTACAAACTTTTGAATTTATTTAAAGAACAAACAAACAAGCAATGAATACCTAAAGAAATAAGAATAATATGTCGCATCATTTGGTGAGATCTTCTGACAAAGAACACAAAAAGTAAAAGAAAAATTACAAAAACCGTTGTAGTTTGCGAAGCAGTTTCTATTAGGCCTAGTCAAATATCCATGGAAACTCGAGAATGCGAAGTTCTTACACTTATTTCTGTTTCGATTGAATTCGATTATCAGACTAGATTTCTGTAACTACTTTTTTTTTTTCTTTTAGTAATACAGATATGTGGTTTTAAGTCACCATTTATCATACCTATATCTTTTTAAGTCAGAAATTGAAGTAAGGATTTGCTACAATCCGTGAAGTATAAAGAATCGGAAATTTGGCCGACAAGTAAGCCTAATAACATAACAAAACATTCTTCACTCTGTAGTCCCTCATGCGCTACAGCTAAGCCTAAATCAATTTTAAAGACATAATTTCTATCATCTTTCAAATAGTGTAGTTCGGTTATATTTTACTTATTATTTTTCAAAAGGTGAAAAATCTGAGCTGTAAATCTATGATTGGAGATAATATGGAAGTATTGGACAGTAAAACTTACAGAAATGGAACGAATTTTATTTTATATGTCGATGACGTTGTCTTATGTATTAAAAAGAAATTAGTAAATGGTTTAACTCTAATAACATTTCATGTACACGTGGTTGGGCCAATTTTTTATATAGGCGAGTATCGTGTGATTATACAACACGAAATTTTGTACGCAAAAACAAAACAAAACCATTTCGGATGAAAGTTTATTGAATTATTATAATACTTACAAAGTGTCCTGCGATGGCATCATATAGGGACGACGTACGTATTCGCCATTAGACAAAATTTACATTTACTGGTTGGCCTATAGTGCCATTTACGACGCACAGGATTTTTGTTTTTTACTGTAACGTAAGGTAAACTCTTTTTATTGTTTAAAGTTTTGAATAACTTCATTTGTTTGTTTTTGAATTTCGCGCAAAGCTACTCGAGGGCTATCTGTGCTAGCCGTCCCTAATTTAGCAGTGTAAGACTAAAGGGAAGGCAGCTAGTCATCACCACCCACCGCCAACTCTTGGGCTACTCTTTTACCAATGAATAGTGGGATTGACCGTAACATTATAACGCCCCCACGGCTGGGAGAGCGAGCATGTTCCGTGCGACCGGGATTCGAACTCGTGACCCTCGGATTACGAGTCGAACGCCTAAACACGCTTGGCCATGCCGGGCCCCCTAATTTAGTAGTGTAAGACAAGAGGGAAGGCAGCTAGTCATCACCACCCTCCGCCAACCCTCTTGGGCTACTCTTTTACCAACGAATAATGGGATTCACCATAATATTATAACGTGGGTGAGAATGTTCAATGTGACGGGGATTCGAACCTGCGATCCTCAGATTACGAATCGAGTGCCTTAACCACTCAACAGATAGCCCTCGTGTAACTCTTCGCGAAATTCAGGAACAAACAAACAATTCTCGTCATTAAAGCACGACAAATACCAATATTTCTATTGAGTGATTGTGGTACTTCTTTGCAACGTCCATACTGAATATTACCTCTGTGGATATCTTGATGATTTTCTCAACACCGAACCGGTCCCGTTGCTAATCCACC